>NC_136169.1:4341715-4362894 GCF_965212315.1 Lampetra planeri
GGGGGGGTGGTGGGGGGGGGGGTGGTGGGGGGGGGGTGGTGGGGGGGGGTGGTGGGGGGGGGGTGGTGGGGTGGGCCGTGCAACGCTCACGACGAATCGAATCGCGGCCGCGACTTCGCCGCTCGCGTGGAATGTCCCCATCGTGGAATGTCCACATCGCGACCCTCTCGCGAACGAAATCAAAAACGTATTCCGGGTGGCGGGTGGCGGTAGGCATGTATGGCTGGCCGATGTCGCGAGCGTAACGTATAAACAACACACAGCAGCCGTAAGCGTTGTTTTCTCTCTCTCTCGTAAATAAATATCGAGCGATTTTTTTTGTCCAACGTAGCGATTCCCCGTCGCCTGTGCCGGATACCGGTGGGGGGGGGGGGGAGAGGAGGGGGGGGTGGAGGGGGGGGGAGAGGAGGGGGGGTGGAGGGGGGGAGGGATTAAAACGACGAAAGGGAATACGACGAAAGCAAGAGCGGCTATCGCAGACAAGAGACGGAGGGGCGATGCCTTACGAAGAGGGAGGAGGAATAGGAAAGGTTGTGGCTGGCCAAGCACAAAGCAAATTCAGTATCAAAACGTGCCGAACGTATGTACACTTTTAACAAAGAGAGCATGACGTATATATACTGTGTACAGTATATATTTACACCGCAATTTTATATACGTTCGTTTTGAAGTTTTTCATTACAAAAATTCATTTTTAGCAAACAAACACAAAACACGAGTCGTGTTTGTACGCTTCTCGTAAGCCAGAAGAGGCGGGCTACTGCTGCTGCTGCCGCTGCTGCTGCTGCCCAGGGTCGCCCCCCATTCTCAAACACGTGGCAACACGCGCACGTGGCAAGGCCCACGTGACACCATTGTGACGCGCAGGCGACGCGCCGTCCAATAGCAGCGGCACGGCCCACGTGACACATTTGCGACGCGCCGTCCAATAGCAGCGGAGAACGCGGCTGAAGTGCGCGCGCACGTGACGGTGGGCGGGCGCTCGCGGGTGGCGACGGCGGTGGGCAGAGAGGCCACCAGCGTGCCCGGGCACAACCCAAAAAAAAAACGAAAACCACCAACTTTAAAAAAGTAATACACCCATGACGTAGGTCAAATAAATTAACACGACTTCACGAGGACGGCCCACCTCTGTTCACGGAGCCCTGCACCCGAAGCCACCTCCATTCGTGGGGAGGTTGGTGCGACACATCGAGCCTCAACTCAAGATCCTCGTTCCCTCGCGAGCCGAAATACCGCCCCCCGCCGCCCGCGTCCGCAAGCCCCTTCACAGGCGCACCTCGTGGTGACGCCCGTCTCTCTCTCTCTCTCTCACAGGTGAGCCAGCAAGGAGGTGACGGGGGGGGGGGGTCAGCACAATTCTGGCTGTCACCTGAAGCTCGTGGTGGTTGTTGTTGTTGTCACCGGCGGAAGCGTCACGGTACTCGAATTGTAAATATTTCAGGGGGCTTGACTCTCCAACACACAACCGGTGTGCTGAAGTAGTGACGAATTGCCCACGTTTTATTTACCTGACGAACCCCGTTACTAATTGGCCGTGTCGGGTGGTGGCGGGTTTAACGACACAGTCATATTTACGGGAAATTGGTACCGAGACGATTTCGTGCTGCCTGTACCGCGATGCGATGGAGCGTGGGTACCGGTGACCCAGGAGGGGTTCCCGGATTCCAAATCCGCCCTCATCGTCGGCACACAACATTCCCGGCTCTGATTTAGTTTGTATCTCTCTCCGTCTATCTCCCGTGTGCTCCCCCCCCCTCCTCTCTCTCCCACTCTCTCTGTCTTTTCTTTATTTCCTTTGCGCTAAAAGGACAGCTGTTGTCAGCAGCCTGACTGATCAGCGCCTGGCAAACACAAAAGATTGCATTTCTCCCGTCCAGGAGATCAGTGCCGAGTGACACGGGAGAGGAGTTATTTTCACACGCGTCATTAGACACGGACAACGCGACATCAATTCTTTTCAGCTTGATCTCTCACAACCTTCCAGTGAACCTTCCCTGCTGCTGCTGCAGTTTGGGCTGGGAAGCGCAAATCTGCCTGGGGCCTTTCGTCCCTTGGGGCATTCTGTCTCTGATGCTGTTGCCGCTGCCGGGTTCGACACCGTCACGGGAGAGGGAAGGGCGGGGTCCTTCGGTCCTTCGCAAACAACAAGAACCCCCAAAACCCCTCTCCCTCCGACTCTCACTCCTCCTCCCTCCCTCTCACTCCTCATGCTTCCTCTCTCTCCTCCCCCGGCAACCACCCGCCAACGCGCGGCCTCGCCGTCAAAATATAAAAACAAATCGCCAACAAGCGAGCATCAGTGGGGACACCTGCACACAGCCCCCTCCCCGCCCCGCCCGCATGGAGACACCCACACCACTCACACCACACCACACACACCACTCACACCACTCACACCACACACACCACTCACACCACACACACCACTCACACCACACACACCACTCACACCACACACACCACTCACACCACTCACACCACACACACCACCCACACCACACACACCACCCACACCACTCACACCACACACACTACCCACACACACCACACACACCACACTACCCACACACACCACACACACCACTCACACCACACACACCACTCACACCACACCACACACACCACACCGTCTCCAGTCTACCCCGCGACGGACACACGCACGGACGCAGTGATACGGGTCCTGGGGCTGCCAGTCGACCCCCCCCCACCCCGAGCTCCCCCCCCACTTCCTCCTCCCTCCGTCGGAATGAGACGGCGCTCGAGAGCTTTCGGGGAAAGAAAAAAACTCAAATTTCGCGTCGCGATTTTGTTCATTCCCGCGATGATCGGACGCCACTCCCACCCACCCCCCCAATCAAACGCCGAGGGTGCGTCTCGTGTGACACGACGACACTTGCCTGATGCCTAACTCGGCTCTCCAACTCTGGAGCTCCCCCGGTAAGATCCTGGGGGGAGGCCAAGGAAGGACGGGGGGGCGGTGCCGGGCCGACCCCACGCCGCGCGCACGTGCCGTGTCAGAATCACAAGATGTATTGCATCCTGCATAAATCCGATGAGCCGTGAAGCTCTTTCTCACAGACGTCCAAATAAGGGCGGGGCGGGTGAGAGGTGGAGGCAACGGGAACATCTGGGAGCAGCAGTCGCAGTGCCAACGACGGCTGCCAACAATTGCCCAAAGCTCTGCCAGTCCTCGACGTGTTCAGATGTTTTCGGCCAATTAACGAGGAGTTGTAAACGCGCGTGTTTGCCCGCCTTGTTCCGCCAACAGCAGTCGCCCCAGCAGCCTGGGGTTCAAGGTGCACCTAGCCTGGCACAAGCACCCTCGTGAGGTCACTGCCACTTCGCGGCGTGGTGAACGGTGCTGCTGGTGGTGGTTGTTGTTGTTGCTGCTGCTGGTGCTGCTGCTGGTGCTGCTGCTGGTGCTGCTGCTGCTGTGCATGACCGGGAACCTTTAAACTCTCTTGTCACCGAGCAAGGGAGGGGGGGGCCTTGTTGTGTGTTCGCGTGCATCTCACTGTCCGGAGCGCCTCGCAATGCAGAGAATACCGTCATGGCGGAGACGATGATGACGACGACGATGATGATGATGACGACGATGAAGACGACGATGACGACGATGATGACGATGAAGACGACAATGACGACGATGAAGACGACGACGACGACGATGAAGACGACGACGATGACGACGACGATGTGCGCACGCAGACGTCAATACCCCCCCCCCCAGCGCTAACCCCGTCCGTGGTCTCCGCCGCTCACTCGCACCAGAGGGGGGAGCTGGCGTCGATGTTTGCCGCATGGAAAATAAATAAATAAAGAGCGAGCGAGTGGCGGTGTGGGGGGCAGAGAGGGAGGGAGAGAAACACGATTGTGGGTTTGTGTGGGAAGCCTGAGTCAGCATCTGTGCGTGACACTGCTAACGACAGCTGCCGTCTGGGAGCCGTGCTGGAGGAGGATGGAGGAGGAGGGGGGGGCAGACGTCGTGACAGACGAATGCAGAGCTCAGACAACAAACAAACTGCAAATGTGAGACGCCAACTCAGGCGAGCCCTGTGATCCCACTTCTCGCCGGAGCCGGGACAGAGTGGCACCACGTGCCACCACGAAGCACCTGGGATCACGTGGTACCACGTGGCGCCACGTGGCACCACGAGGCACCTGGGATCACGTGGTACCACGTGGCGCCACGTGGCACCACGAGGCACCTGGGATCACGTGGTACCACGTGGCACCATGAGGCACCACGAAGCACCTGGGATCACGTGGTGCCACGTGGCACCACGAGGCACCACGAGACACGTGCGGAGCGAGCGGTGGAGGTGGGGGGGGGGCACCCTGGAGGTGACGCCGGCGGTGGCTCCGAGTCAGGCGCTCACACACACACACAACAACAACCGTCATTCGCCACTAAGTGGCGGTGACGTCACCACGACGCTTGTGCCAGGACATGTGCACCTTGAGGCCACGTGAAGTGTCGAACGCCCGATGGCAGGAGGTCACGGGGCAGACCCAGAAGGTGCCACGGGTCGACTGACCGAGATGACCGAGATGACTGGCTGATGCACCACCTGTGCCCCCTACTGTACCAACTTGCTGTGCACACACACCCACACGCACACCCACACGCACACCCACACGCACACCCACACGCACACCCACACGCACACCCACACGCACACCCACACGCACACCCACACGCACACCCACACGCACACCCACACGCACACCCACACGCACACCCACACGCACACCCACACGCACACCCACACGCACACCCACACGCACACCCACACGCACACCCACACGCACACCCACACGCACACCCACACGCACACCCACACGCACACCCACACGCACACGCACACGCACACCCACACCCACACACACACCCACACACACACCCACACACACACCCACACACACACCCACACACTCACACACACCCACACACCCACACACCCACACACACCCACACGCACCCACACGCACACCCACACACACACCCACACACACACCCACACAACCACACACACCCACACACCCACACACACATCCCACCCACACCCCACACACACGCCACGGGCCCCGTGATGGGACCGCACCTGGGCCTCGTGACCGGACCCCACGACCGGACCTGGCTACCGGACCCGGCTACCGGACCCGGCTACCGGACCCGGCTACCGGACCCGGTTACCGGACCGCGCTCATCCCCTTGCCATTCTCCACAGCCGAACAACGCCGACCGCGCGAGCCGCGGGTCGGCCGCGCGGCGCGGCGCGGATCGTTGTTTTTTTTTCTCCTCTCTCTTCACAGAAATGTGTTTCGCATTTTCCTGGTAATTCGTCAACTGTTTCCGTTCGAATGCCGAATTTCCAACAGCCGCGGGCAATCAATCTTCGTCACGGTGCCTGCCCGCGAACAGTTGGGGTCCTTTTTAGAAGTGGCTTGGCTCGCTCCGCCTTTGACGTACGGAAATCTGAAGTCGATAATTATTTATTTCATCCTCGCACAAGAAAAATAAAAAAACACGTGGCGGTGACGGCTACTTGCCTGCATGGCAGGAGAGCGCTTGGGAAAGAGGCGGGGGGGGGCTGGGCGGGGATGAGGAGCAGAAATATATCTTGGGAATGGTTTGTTGCAATAACAACAAAAAGACATTTGTGGGAAGGAGATTTTTTTGTTGAACAATCTTGAGAAAGTGTTGATGACTCGCAACGCTCGGCGCGTCTCCTCCCCCCCCCCGAGCATTCCTGGCGCTCCCACCGACCTCGTCCCTCACGTCCGCACGCTAACAGCGGAGCGAGCACGGCGCCCGCCGCTGCCACCATTCGTCACCACGGAGCTTCGTGCTGCGTGGCGGGGGCCACGTTGACAATGGAATTGTCATTTTTTCCCCCACTCCTGGCAGCCTCTTCCACCACCCTGCTTCCACCGCCCCCCACCCCCCGCCTCTAAAAAAAAATAACCTTCCGCCCTCGCGCTGGAATTTCAACTATTTACATTCAGTGCATTTGGCGGACACGCACGGGGTGGGGGTGGGAGTGGGGGTGGTGGGGGAGGAAACGCGTTGCCCGAGTTGGGTTGTCCGGGTGAGCGGGGCACAGGGCGAGCGCGGCGCCGTGGTGGTGGCTTCGGCGGCGAGGAGGAGGTGGAGGAGGAGGAGGTGGAGCAGGAGGTGGTGGGATCGGAGTCCTCGATGTGGCGTCCGCTCCCCGCCGCCGCATGCACCTGGACGGACCGGGGCCTTCGTGCCTGAGCCGTCGTCCCTGGACTTTCATGCCTGAGCCGTCGTCCCTGGGTCATCGTGCCTGGACCTTTGTCCCTAGGCCTTCATGCCTGGGCCGTTGTGCCTGGGCCGTCGTCCCAGGGCCTTCGTGCCTGGGCCTTCGTGCCTGGGCCTTGGTGCCTAGGCCTTCATGCCTGGGCCGTCTTCCCAGGGCCTTCGTGCCTGGACCTTGGTGCCCGGGCCTACGTCCCTGGGTCTTCGCCGGGGCCTTCGTCAGGCCCTTCATCCCGGGGTCGCCTCGGTCGCTCCTGGGGACACCTGCGCACGAAACGGCAGACGGAGCGGGAGAGTAAATGTGTGTCTCTACGAGTCGATGATCATCAATGTCAACATTCTTCTTCCTCCTGTGACTCGACCAAGAACTCCGTGGATGAATTTGAGGCAACAAAACAGGATTGATGAATATTCCAAAAAATCATGCAACACAGGTTGACGTTAATTGGGGTCGCCTGGAACGTTCGTTTCAATAAATGGAATCGTCGAATGTGATTGTGACAACAATTATAATAACCCCGTGTGTCCTGAATTTTAGGCCACCCTGTATACAAAAGGCAAAGCCCCCCCCCCCCCCGTATAGCCTTCTCAGGCTGTTGGGGCAAGTGCTGTTGGCGAGTGAGCATCTTATGAAGGCCGCCAGGGCGCACGCGGATGGTGTGGCCAACACAAGGCCGCCTTTGTCTCCCCCGAGTGTTGACGTTAAACTATTAAACTATTTTACTTGACCAGGTAAGGACCCACTTGAGCTGTGTAGCTCTTTCTCAGAAGTGACCTGGCGATCGCACGTGACGGCTCAACCAAGTGGCTCTCTCCCCTACCACGCCTCTCCCCCACTCTCTCCATGTCTCCGTCACACACTAAATGTTGCCTACTCTTCCACTCGTCTTCCTGTAAGAGACCCATAGACTCACACAGAGAGCTGTAGACTTGCGTAGAGACCCATGGATGCACACGAAGACCCATAGACTCACGGAGACCAATATACACTTAAGACGATGTTTTTGTATTTTTACCAGGCAAGGCCCACTACTGATCTATACAGAAGCAACAATGGCTCCTCACAAATGATAGATAAAAATAAAGTGGCTTATCGTCGTGTGGAAGTGTACGGCGGCACAATGTTGATTCCAAATGTGGAGGCAAAAACCTGGGAGGACCCCGGATAAAAATCCACGCCACCGCGGGGAGAGAGACACGCAAATTCCAAATATATAACAGGCGTCGGGGTCGGGATCGAACCCACGACCTCCTGTATACCAGGCGAGGTAGTTAACATTTCGTCACCGTGCACCCTGTACTGCCGACTGCTGGTCATCTCGCAAACAAACGTGTACGACGCTCTGCCTAACACGGGTGAGAGGAGGTCGCCGCTGCAGGGCGAAAAGGTCGTTACTGCGAGGTGAGAGGTCATTGCCAAGGGGTCACAGGTCATCACTGCGAGGTGAAAGGTCATCGCTGCGAGGTGAAAGGTCATCGCTGCGAGGTGAAAGGTCATCGCTGCGAGGTGAGAGGTCATTGCTAAGGGGTCACAGGTCATCGCTGCGAGATGAAAGGTCATCACTGCGAGGTGAAAGGTCATCGCTGTGAGGTTAGAGGTCATTGCTAAGGGGTCACAGGTCATCACTGCGAGGTGACAGGTCACCGCGAAGAGGTCACTGCTTCGGCTTGGGGGGGGGGGGACTACATTTTCGTGCCCCCTCCCCCCATCCCCCCCCCAATGGCGACTGCTGCATCCATTGGCCCAGCGACTCCTCCCAGAGCCACGTCAAGTTTCCCAGTTGGTTTGCTTAACCTGAGCACAGCCTCAGGAGAGCAGGGGTCGGTTTCTGTGAGTCTACGGGTCTCTGCGTGAGTCTAAGGGTCTCTGCGTGAGTCTAAGGGTCTCTGTGTGAGTCTATGGGTGTCTGTGTGAGTCTGTGGGTGTCTCTGTGTGAGTCTATGGGTCTCTGTGTGAGTCTACGGGTCTCTGTGTGAGTGTATGGGTGTCTGTGTGAGTCTACGGGTCTCTGTGTGAGTCTATGGGTCTCTGCGTGAGTCTACGGGTCCCTGTGTGAGTCTACGGGTCTCTGTGTGAGTCTATGGGTCTCTGTGTGAGTCTACGGGTCTCTGTGTGAGTCTATGGGTCTCTGCGTGAGTCTACGGGTGTCTGTGTGAGTCTACGGGTCTCTGTGTGAGTCTATGGGTCTGTGTGTGAGTCTGCGGGTCTCTGTGTGAGTCTACGGGTCTCTGTGTGAGTCTATGGGTCTCTGCGTGAGTCTACGGGTGTCTGTGTGAGTCTATGGGTCTCTGCGTGAGTCTACGGGTCTCTGCGTGAGTCTACGGGTCTCTGTGTGAGTCTACGGGTCTCTGCGTGAGTCTACGGGTCTCTGCGTGAGTCTATGGGTGTCTGTGTGAGTCTACGGGTCTCTGTGTGAGTCTCCGGGTCTCTGCGTGAGTCTATGGGTCTTTGTGTGAGTCTATGGGTCTTTGTGTGAGTCTATGGGTCTTTGTGTGAGTCTACGGGTCTTTGTGTGAGTCTACGGGTCTTTGTGTGAGTCTATGGGTCTCTGTGTGAGTCTATGGGTCTGTAAGGGAGTCTACGAGTCTCTGCGTGAGTCGTGGACTAACGTTCAGCATTGAAGCAAAGAGAAATCGGCGCAAAACAACCGTGGCATAGGACAAAAGAAAGGTCACTGACGGACACGCTGCCTGCACGTATGTAGTACATATATTGAACTTCTTTCACACCGTACATAGCCAACTGTGCTACTTGAAGGTGCGGGGGTGGAAGGACAACAAACTAAACACAAACAAGCAGTTCCAAACTAATGAGTTTGCCAATCTAAATTATTATTTACAAGTGCATTGCTCCAGTGGCTGCCGAATATCGGAAGAGCGTTCCAGACGGCCGCATCATCAACATCACCTCCATCACCACCACCATCAACATCACCACCATCACCACCATCAACATCACCTCCATCACCACCATCAACACCATCACCACCATCAACATCAGCACCATCAACACCATCACCTCCATCACCACCATCAACATCACCACCATCAACATCACCTCCATCACCACCATCAACATCACCACCATCAACACCATCACCACCATCACCACCATCAACATCACCTCCATCACCACCATCACCTCTATCACCACCATCAACATCACCTCCATTGCCACCATCACCACCATCACCACCATCAACATCATCTCCATCACCACCATCAACACCATCACCACCATCAACATCACCACCATCACCACCATCACCACCATCACCACCATCAACATCACCACCATCAACATCACCACCATCACCACCATCAACATCACCACCATCACCACCATCACCACCATCAACATCACCACCATCACCACCATCAACATCACCACCATCACCACCATCACCACCATCAACATCACCACCATCACCACCATCAACATCACCACCATCATCACCATCGTGCATGTTTGTGCAGCACGATGTCGAACTGCTTTCGCCCCACTGTACGTGGCCACCGTGCTAATCGGAGGTCACTTGGGGCAGGACGACGACGCGAAACGCACGAAGCGGTTGTCAAGAGACGCGTTTCCACGCCCGACGCGCCGCAGCGTCTCAAGAGAAAGCCAGGGTATGTCGTGGCGGTGAGGGTCGCGGATCGAGGCTCACGGCGCGGCACCACGAGCCACATCGACCCTGCGCTCTCGAGCTCTTCGCCTGGGCAGTAAAGTGTTTAACAAAAACACCGTTCTGTTGTCAGCCAATAAAAAGTGGCAAAACACAGCTGCGTGCGTTGCGTCTCCGCGCGTGCTGTGCGTGCTTGTGTCCGTGCGTGCGTGCGCGTGGCCGTGCTTGTGTCCGTGCGTGCGTGCGTGCTTGTGTCCGTGCGTGCGTGCGCGTGGCCGTGCGTGCGTGCGTGCTTGTGTCCGTGCGTGCAAGTGGTGGCAAAGGGGAATGAAAATCCAGAGCGCCCCAAGCGGATCAAAGGGGCCGGCAGATTTGGTGAACAAAAGGCGGGGCCGCGTAAAACAGCGATCATGAAATACCAATAAACGTGGAGCACGCTGCGTCTCACTCTCGCGTCTCTCCATCTCTTCTGTCATCACACTCCCATTTTATATCGTGAAAGGGCGGGGGGGGGGCTAAAGTGCTTTCTGCTGCTGAGGGTACCAAACGGTGCCGCGTCCGACGCCCGTACGAGCGAGTGTCGCCGCCGCAGCGGCAGCGCCGCCGCCGCTGCCACGTGAGCTGGATCCCAACTCACGGTCAACATCGTGAGCACCTTTCACCCCCCCCCCCCCCGGGGCCCTCTCCCTAGGTCGGCTCGGCCTCAACCACTTGCCGCAGAGAGCGCGGCCACAGACATCGGTGTGCGCGGAGGCAGAGGCGGCCCGGGGTCCTGCCACGGCACGGGACGTCGCGCCGGACTTTCGTAGTGGCGCCTGCTGAATAAAACGCACTTGCCCCAGCGGTCTGCGGAGGCTACCTGGATTGAGGGGGGGGGGGTCCTTTAGCCTTTGTCTTTGTTAAAATGCAGAATGACGAAAGATAAATTCGAGATGAAAAAACTGTTCTCTGCACCCCACCCCACCCCACGCGTTTAATTTTTTTTAGGTCATGAGCAGTCGCGCCTCTCTCTCTCTCGAGCACGCAGCTCGCATTAGTCACGGCGCGACTGATTTCGGCTGAGAGAGAGAGAGAGAGGCGGGGGGGGGAGAGAGAAAAACATCCCGAATCCAACCTGACCTTAATTTAGCTGCCTCCGAGTTGTGCACAAAAAATTTAATAATTAAAACGCCAAATGTTTAAATGGCACAAAGACGAGCTCAGAGTGATTAGTCATAACGGGTGATACGGGGGGAGGGGTGGGGGTGAGGGGGGTAGTGGGGGGCTGCCTCCATGACGTGTTCATCGCTCTCTACATTATACCTCAATCCACTGCTGGATTGAGCCCCCCCCCCCCGCCGTGTTGATCCTGGGGGGGGGGCGGGGGTGGGGGGGGTGGGTAGCCTGTGACGTCACCCGAGAGGCGGCGGCGTCGTGGGCTTCGCGTGGAACTCATCCAGCAGCGGATGGGGGGGGGGGCGGCTCGACTCGGCTCATCACCCCTCGCTCCGCGGGTCGGTAAAGCGAGCGCCGCTCTGTGCTGAAGTGAGAATGAGAATCAGCATCTGTGCACTCATGCTGCAGGAGGAATCCGAAGAGCTGTGAAGCTCTTCTTCTTCACAGGTGTCCAGTCGGGGCTCAGAGCGTCACGACCACGAACAATGCCAGAGGTCACCAGCGGCCGTCCTGTGGATAGGCTCAATGGGGACAAAGACAAAGATCCCCTGTATAGCATGAACAGACTGCAGGGGCAAGTGCTGTTAGCGAGCAGCACCTATGAAGGCCGGCACTGTGGCGCACGAGGGGGTGGGTGGCCAGCACCATGCCTGGCCGCCTTTGTCTCCCCAGTGGCGATGTTTACTACACACCGCACCAGGTACTCATTTGAGGCCGAGTCGACTTAGGGGAGGGCCCATGACCGGTTCAGATGTTCGTCACCGGTGTTGGCTGGCCGTGAGTGGGAATCGAACTCGGGTCGGCGGGTTCGTAGCGCAGTGCGCTAATCGCTGCACCACCATTCCCCACTCAATGTGGACCACACAGCAGCATCAGCAGCAGCAATCATCGCCCGCGACTGCAACGCCTGGCAGGACCCTCCTGCACAAACAGTCTTGAGACTCGGCCAGGATTTCCTGGCTAAACAATAAAAATAAGAGGTAAATAAATAATTATTTACGTTTTTTTTTTAATCGAGCGGCTTTTGTTTGACAGGCAACCTCTGGGCCAGTTTCGACGTTTAAAGTCTCATCAGCAGTGTCAGGCTCGTTCACTATCAACTGTGAACTCATTTTTATTTGACCAGCGAAGGCCCACTGAGCTGTATAGCTGTTTTGCAGAAGCGACCTGGCCACCATAAATGATGGCTCAACGAAGTGACTCATCACCATCATCATCACATGGCAATTTATAGCAGCAGCCAAATACGCGTGACGTCATTTCTAAACGTGGAGGGTAAAACTGGAGGACCCGGAGAGAAAATTAGCACAACCATGGGGAGAGAGAGCGTGAGAGACACGCAAACTCCAAATATACAGCAGCAGGCGTCAGGGTCGGGATCAAACCCACGACCTCCTGCATACCAGGCGAGATAGTCAACATCTCCTAGCCACCGTGATGATGAGAGAGAGAGAGACGCAAATTCCAAATATACAGCAGCAGGCGTCAGGGTCGAGATCAAACCCACGACCTCCTGTACACCAGGCGAGGTAGTCAACATCTCCTAGCCACCGTGATGATGAGAGAGAGAGAGACGCAAACTCCAAATATACAGCAGCAGGCGTCAGGGTCGAGATCAAACCCACGACCTCCTGTACACCAGGCGAGGTAGTCAACATCTCCTCGCCACCACGAGGCGAGGAGGGCCTCAGGGAGTCAAGGCTAAACTGGGACCCCACGCGGTCATCACCGTCAGCCCCTCCCACTTTTACATAGACACGCCCACTCAGCCACCAGCGCCCCGTTCAACGCAACAAAACGCCCCGCGCGTAGCGTCACAATGGAGCGCAGAGCGTCACAATGGAGCGTCACAATGGAGCGTCACAATGGGGCGCGTAGCGTCACAATGGAGCGTCACAATGGAGCGCAGAGCGTCACAATGGAGCGCGGAGCGTCACAATGGAGCGTCTCAATGGAGCGTCACAATGGAGCGCAGAGCGTCACAATGGAGCGTCACAATGGAGCGCAGAGCGTCTCAATGGAGCGTCACAATGGAGCGCGGAGCGTCACAATGGAGCGCAGAGCGTCACAATGGAGCGTCACAATGGAGCGTCACAATGGGGCGCGTAGCGTCACAATGGAGCGTCACAATGGAGCGCAGAGCGTCACAATGGAGCGCGGAGCGTCACAATGGAGCGTCTCAATGGAGCGTCACAATGGAGCGCAGAGCGTCACAATGGAGCGTCACAATGGAGCGCAGAGCGTCTCAATGGAGCGTCACAATGGAGCGCGGAGCGTCACAATGGAGCGTCACAATGGAGCGTCACAATGGAGCACAGAGCGTCTCAATGGAGCGTCACAATGGGGCGCGGAGCGTCACAATGGAGCGTCACAATGGAGCGCAGAGCGTCACAATGGAGCGTCACAATGGAGCGCAGAGCGTCTCAATGGAGCGTCACAATGGGGCGCAGAGTGTCACAATGGAGCGTCACAATGGAGCGCAGAGCGTCTCAATGGAACGTCACAATGGGGCGCAGAGTGTCACAATGGAGCGTCACAATGGAGCGTCACAATGGAGCGCAGAGTGTCACAATGGAGCGTCACAATGGAGCGCAGAGCGTCTCAATGGAGCGTCACAATGGGGCGCAGAGTGTCACAATGGAGCGTCACAATGGAGCGCAGAGCGTCTCAATGGAGCGTCACAATGGGGCGCAGAGCGTCACAATGGAGCATCACATTGGAGCGCAGAGCGTCTCAATGGAGCGTCACAATGGAGCGCAGAGCGTCTCAATGGAGCGTCACAATGGAGCGCAGAGCGTCACAATGGAGCATCACATTGGAGCGCGGAGCGTCACAATGGAGCGTCACAATGGGGCGCGCGCGACAACTCCGCCCCGCGTGTGCACGTGCGCTAGGGGCGGCGGTGGCCGGGCGGACGAGCCGGAGCAAAGTCCGTCGGCCCACGTGGGCCGGGACACCGGAGTGGTGGGACAGCGGTGGGCGCGTTCCGTTTTGCTGCAGGAGACAGAGCGCCACGTCCCAGCCACTGTTTGACTCGTTTCAGGCTGAGTAGACCCAGCGGCGGGATGTTAACTCCCTCGCCCGGTACGCAGGAGGTCGTGGGTTCGATCCCGACCCTGACGACGCCTGCCGATGTTTATTTGGAGTCTGCGTGTCTCTCTCCCCGTGGTCGCGTGGATTTTTCTCCGGTTTTTCCCTCCACGTTTAGAATCAACGTCACCACGCGTTTAGAGAGTTTGTCCACACGACGGTGATGATGATGCTGAGAAGCCGTTTGTGTTGAGCTATCATTAGTGACGATCAGGTCGCTTCTGAGAAAGGGATTGCACAGCTCAGAGTGGACTCTACCCGGTAAAATAACAAAAATAGTTTAATGTTTTAGTTTGATTTGGCAGTGAGCAGAATTGCCTCTCCCCGCTCTCTGTGGTGGTGGTTGGGGGGTAGGGGGGGTAGGGGGGGTAGGGGGGGTAGGGGGGGTAGGGGGTGGGGGGGGTAGGGGGTGGTAGGGGGGGAGGTGGTGGGGAGGAGGGGGAGGGGGCACTTGGGGGGGAGTGGGGAGGAGGGGGAGGGAGGGGAGGAGGGGGCACTTGGGGGGGGGGGAGGGGGCACTTGGGGGGGGGAGTGGGGAGGAGGGGGAACTTGGGGAGGGGGGAGTGGGGAGGAGGGGGAGGGGGCACTTGGGGGGGGGAGTGGGGAGGAGGGGGAACTTGGGGGGGGGGGAGGAGTGGAGAGGAGGGGGAACTTGGTGGGGGGGGGAGTGGGGAGGAGGGGGAGGGGGCACTTGGGGGGGGGAGTGGGGAGGAGGGGGAACTTGGGGGGGGGGGGAGTGGAGAGGAGGGGGAACTTGGGGGGGGGGGGGGAGTGGGGAGGAGGGGGAGGGGGCACTTGGGGGGGGGAGTGGGGAGGAGGGGGAACTTGGGGGGGGGAGTGGAGAGGAGGGGGAACTTGGTGGGGGGGGGGAGTGGGGAGGAGGGGGCACTTGGGGGGGGGAGTGGGGAGGAGGGGGAACTTGGGGGGGGGGAGTGGAGAGGAGGGGGAACTTGGGGGGGGGGGGGGAGTGGGGAGGAGGGGGAGGGGGCACTTGGGGGGGGGGGAGTGGGGAGGAGGGGGAACTTGGGGGGGGGGGAGTGGAGAGGAGGGGGAACTTGGTGGGGGGGGGGAGTGGGGAGGAGGGGGAGGGGGCACTTGGGGGGGGAGTGGGGAGGAGGGGGAACTTGGGGGGGGGGGAGTGGGGAGGAGGGGGAACTTGGTGGGGGGGGGGGAGTGGGGAGGAGGGGGAGGGGGCACTTGGGGGGGGAGTGGGGAGGAGGGGGAACTTGGGGGGGGGAGTGGAGAGGAGGGGGAACTTGGGGGGGGGGGGGAGTGGGGAGGAGGGGGAGGGGGCACTTGGGGGGGGGGGGGAGTGGGGGCCACGTCAAGAGAGATTGATGAAGAGCTCCCCACTCGAGACTGGAATCCAGGCCACGTCCCCAGGGTGGGGCCCCTGCCAACGTCACCGGACCCCGATAATCGCGAACGTCCACGCGTGGCGCACACACGGAGCGGGGGGCGGGGGGGCGAGGAGGCTCCCCCCCACCCCCCCCCCTTGTTTACCCCACCGGAAGGGCCGATGTTCTAGAGTTACGTCTGTAAACGTCCGTCAACACTTCCCGACAGAGCGCTCAGCTCCGACGCGTTAAATGTCACGCGGAAAACAAACGCCAAATTCAACGATCTCTCTCTCCTCTCTCTCCTCTCTCTCTCTGTCTCCTCTCTCTCGCTGTCTGTCTCCTCTCTCTCTTTCTCGCTGTCTCCTCTCTCTGTCTCCTCTCTATTTATGGGGGGGGGGGTCGCGGCGAAACATTTGGCCGCTCGATGAGCGACGAGGTTCTTCAGCTTTGGAGAGGCGCAGAAACTAAACGATCAAACTATTTTTTTTATTTTGACCAGGTACGGCACCCCCCCACTGAGCCGTGCTCTTTCGCAGAAGCGACCCTGGCGATCACAATTCATAGCAGATCACCCAAGTGGTCGTCATTATCATCATTATCCTCATCATCATAATCTTCAATCATCATTATCATCATTATCATGATAATCATGATAATCATTATCACCATTATCATTATCATCATAATCATGATCATCATTATCACCATATAATTATCGTCATCACCATTATCATAATCATAATCATTATCATGATCATCATTATCGTCATCATCATTATCATCATCATCATTATCACCGTCATCATGATCATCATCGTCATCATTATCATCATTATCATCATCATCATCGCGTGGAAATTTTAACCAGCAGCCAAATACTCCAAACGCGTGGGGCTGGCGGCGTTGTGGTCGGACAGAAAAAGCTTCTGCCGAATCTTTCTTGGCAAAGCGCAGAAGTTGTTTCTCTTTGAAAAATGGCAGCGGCGGCGGCCACGATAAGAGACACACACACACAGAGACACACAGAGAGAGACACACACACAAAGACACAGAGAGAGAGAGACACACAGAGAGAGTGGCACACACACAGAGACACACAGAGAGAGTGGCACACACACACAGAGACACACAGAGAGAGTGGCACACACACACACACAGAGACACACAGAGAGACACACACAGAGAGAGACACATACACACACACACAGAGACACACAGAGAGAGAGACACACACACACAGAGAGAGAGAGCGACACACACAGACACACACCGAGAGAGAGCGACACACACACAGAGATACACAGAGAGACACACACACACAGAGACACACAGAGAGAACACACACACACACACAGAGACACACAGAGAGAGACACACACACAGAGACACACACAGAGAGAGACACACACACAGAGAGACACACACACACACAACAACAACAACAACCGCCATTCGCCACTAAGTGGCAGTGACGTCACCACGACGCTTGTGCCAGCCCAAGTGCACCTTGAGGCCATGTGAAGTGTCGAACGCCCGCTGGCAGGAGGTCACGGGGCAGACCCAGGTGCCACGGGTCGACTGACTGAGATGACCCAGATGACTGGCTGATGCACCACCTGTGCCCCCTACTGTACCAACTTGCTGTGCTTTAGCCACCCGGCGCTCCGCTCGTTGTTGTGAGCGTCGCTCCTCCCCCCTCCGTTGTTGTTGGAGGGCGACTGCCTCCAACTGCCCAGTAGCGTTCTTCACAAGCCTCCACAGAGGCCGATCTTGACACCGCTGGTACCAGTCATGGGCAAAGTCCACTCAGCTCCACATCCTTCTGTACCACATCACTCCATCTCTTCTCCAGGCCGTGCCACGCCCGTTAAGCCCCCTCGATCCGGCCGAACAAAAGCTTAGGAATGCGGTGGCTGGACATGCAGGCAACATGACCCAGCCAACGCAGCCTTGCCTGCCGGAGGAGCTCACCGATGGGACTTTTGTCCAGATCTTTCAAGGACTTGTGAGCTCCTCACACAATCCGGCCTGGTTAAACTCAGGATGGATCGTAGGCAGACCAGCCGAAATGTTTCTAACTGGCGAAGATGTTCCATTAGGGGGGTCCACGTTTCGCAAGCGTAGATAAAGGAAGGAATGACTCTGGCCGAGAAGACCCAAAGCTTTGTGCGGAGCGACAGACCAGGTAGCTTCCACACAGCGTTACGCAACGGATGAAAAGATAATGCCGCTCGACTGATTCGGAGTGAGACTATCTGCTGTTAAACCGAAGCCGGTTATGAGCACACTGTCCAGGTATGGGAAACTCTTCACTCTCTCCACAACTGCCCCATCACCGATTGGAGTTGTGGGGGTGGAGTGTTCGATGGTACAAAATACCCAGGCAGGTGCTTCGTTTTGGTGGGGCTGATGGTGGCACGCTCCAGTCTCAGCAGCAGCATCTCCAACTCCTCCTCTGAGTGAGCAGCAATTACCAGATCATTGGCATACATAACATGGTTGAGCAATAGAGAGCCATCCCTTCACCACACCCGGGCATCGATCAGCCTCCCATTGTATCTGTACCAGATGGAAATTCCTCTGGTACAGCTATTGAAGGCTTCACGAACTACGTGGTCGAAATAGATGTTAAATAATGTAGGAGCCAGAGGACATCCCTGTCGCATCCCAAGGTGTACTGGGAATGGCTCCGACCCCCGACCACGTAGTTTTACCCGGGCCAAATCACCATCATGAAGGTCCTTAATGATCGTGAGCAGAGGGTCAGGGACTCAGAAAGCACAAAGAACAACCCAGAGGCCAGGCCTACTGATGGTATCATAGGCCTTGACCAGGTCAATAAAGCAAAGATGTAGGTCTTGTTGGAATTCCCTACACCTCTGCTGTAGCAGAAAGACAAAAAATATGGCATCTGCAAGACCGCCCTTTCCTGAAACCGCATTGGGGCTCCGCAAGCCTCTCCTCAGCGTGCCTAGCAAGGCGATGTTGAATAATCCTTGCCAGGACCTTTCCCGGCACACTGAGGAGTGAGATGCCCCTGTAGTTGTTACAGTCTGTGCGGTCCCCTTCTTAAAGAGGGGGACCACCAGGGCATCCTTCCAATCCTGCGGAACCCGTCCAGTGGTCCAGACTGTTATGATGTCATGTAGGGCAGTCTGTGCACAAACGCCACCCTCCCTCAGCATTTCGCTTAGGAGATCATCTCTGACCGGTGCCTTTCCTGGTCTCAGACTCTGGATCACCTTCAGTACTTCCTCAACAGATGGTACTTTAGCCAGCCACTCACAGGGGGTGACTTCTTCCAATATTTGAGGCACCGCAGCCTCGGCAGGGTCATCCCCACTTCGTGCCACGTTGTTATCCAGGCTGAGGGATGTCCCCTCCCCCAGGACCTCACAGAAATGCTCAGCAAATCTGCAAACCTGTTCCTGGGGGTCGGAGATTGGATCACCGTTCTTTCCCCTAATGATGGTAATAGGTGTGGCGCTGCAGGTTACTTTCACACACATTCACACACTCACACACTCACACACTCACTCACTCACACATTCACTCACACACTCACACACACACTCACTCACACACTCACACACTCACTCACACTCACAACCTCGAGCTCCCGAATCAGACACCCGCACGGGCGGCGAACTCACGGTCAGAGCGGCCCCCGGGGGGTTGGTCTGGTGGTGGGGGTGGTGGTGGTGGTGGTGGCAGATTATGGAGTCGCGCGGAATTCTGGCAGCGGGATGTGAAGTGACACGTGACAGACTGGTGTGTCACTGCCTGGAATTGACAGATGCCACACCTCTGGGGAGGCGCTGTTACCAAACACCGATACTGACCTGGGGGTGGGGGGGGGCTTTGGTTGGTTGGTGGGGGCGGCAGGGAGCGTGGGGGGGGGAGCCCGGGGCTCGACTGACGTTCGCATCAGATCACTGCCGAAAATATAAACAGCTGTGCCGCGCGGGCGGGAGGGCGAGAGCCCTCGACGGCTTTCTTGGTGACCCATGAACTCGGCTTTCACGCGTCCTCAACAGCCCACAGCCACCACCCCCCACTCCTCCTTCTTAGACGGCGGTGCTGGTTGTTGCTGACCCGTTTTTTTTTGGGGGGGGGGGTTTGTTGGGGGGGGGGGGCAGGGAAGGGAGGAGGGGTGGAGGGGGACATTGCTTAGCAACCGTTGTGTTGTTGTTGTAAAATAAAAATGGGACGTGACGCTCGCTCTGCGGTTTTGAGTCGAACATGTTTTTTTACACAAAACCACTGCGAGGGATTTACGGGGGGCGGGCGGTGGGGGGCAGGGGGGTGTAAGGAAGCTGCCCCGGTGCTTCTCGACATTTCTGGGCATGCGTGGCGGACAGCGACAAACGTCAAAGAGGAAAATAAGAACCCTTCACCGGACATTGTCGCCCGTCTTTGCAATGACTTCCGCCGCAGTGTAACATCAGCGCACGCGGACCACCCAGCCCGCCCGCACGCCCGGCCACCCCGTCCGTGCCGCGCCGTCACCGCCACCCGTCACGGGCACCGGGCCACCCACAGCCGCTCCGGGGCTGAACGCACCGGAGGCGGCCCTCGCCGCTCTCGGCAAACAAATCGAATCGTCGAACTAAACTGGAAAGGGACGTTGTTTTGTTTGTTATTGTGAGCAGGCGAGGCCCACCACTGAGCTGCCGCGTAGACGTTGTTCAGAAGCGACCTGGCTGTCGCGAGCGATAGCTCGACGAAGTGGTGGTGGCTCACCATCACCATCATCATCCTCACCGCGTGGATGTGCATAGCGGCAGCCAAACACTCGAAACGGGTGACGTCGAGTCTAAATGTGGGGGGATCAAACCGGGGGAGTGGATGGGGGGAGAAGTCCAGGATCGGTTCCGGATGTCGATTAGCCCTGGCAGGGATCGAACGCGGGTGGGCGGGTTCGCAGCGCAGCGCGACCTGGCTAGCACAGATGCGGCGCAGACGAACACAGAGACACAACAACGGCACAACAACAACAACACAACAACAACAGCAGCTGTCGTTCACCGCTAAGCGGCGGTGATGTTAGCGCAGCAGTTGTGCCAGGCTAGGTGCACTCTGAGGCCACGTAAAGCGTGGAAGGCTCACTGCTTGACAGGAGGTCACGGGGCAGACACAGGTGTTATGGGTTAGGTGACTGACTGACAGACAGAATTTGACAGACCAGAACAATGCAAACCCAGCCAATGTCCATCATCATTACCATCATCGCACCTCCGATTGGCACGGTTGGCTGCGTACGGCGCGAAAGAAGTTCTACGCGCGTACGTGCATCCATCATCATCATCACCAGGGGCAGGCAGTCAGTCAGGGAGGGAGGCAGACGACGCGGAGAGAGAGAGAGAGAGACAAGACGGGCCGCCCCTGTGCGTGGGGCCACCACGGCCCTGACAGGCGCGGAGAGGCGCCACTCCTGGAAAGCGTTCCAGAGGTGCGCGGGCGAGGGGGGGGGAAGGTAAAGGTGGAGAGACAGATTGACGATGCCCCGTGTTGGGGGTCCGGGGAGGGGTGGAGTGGGGAGGGGTCAGTGGAGTGGGGGGGAGTGGGGGGGGGAGTGGGGGGGAAGTGGGGGTGGAGTGGGGGGGGGAGTGGGGGGGGGGAGTGGGGGGGGGAGTAGGTGGGGTGGGTAGAGTGGGTGGGGTGGGGTAGAGTGGGGTGGAG
>NC_136169.1:4363094-4410594 GCF_965212315.1 Lampetra planeri
GGCCACGGAAGCGCGTCTGGAAGCAGCGCGCGATGCGACGGCCGCCGTCTTCGTCCGACTGCTGAGCCAGAAGCCGCCGCCGCTGCTGCCGCCGCCGCTGCTGCTACGAGGATGATGATGGGAGTTGGCGTGATGGTGGTTTACGCTCCTTGACGAGATCAGCGCGGTGTTGTGGTTCATCGCTTGGAGAGGGCACATCTCTGCAAGTGAGGGTGATGTCCGACCAGGTCAAAGGCAGCGGTGGAAAATCCACGTTTCTATGGCAGGAGCGAGGCCACCCAAAGGACAACAGCTGTTGACTTCTCCCACAAAGTGGCACAGCACTCATTTTGATGACACCCAGGAGAGGGATGATGATGGGTTATATCCCACTCCCTACACTGCACCGCCCACCCCCCTCCTGCACCCCCCCCCCTCCTGCACCCGCCCCCCCCAAACCCCAACCAGGAGTTGAACTCGCAACCTTCCGACCGCGGGCCGATGGTCGAGGACTAACAAAGGAACGGCAGCCGAGGCGATGCACCGCGCCCCAGAGGGCTACGTGGGCGGACCGCCACATCGTAGGAGACGTGGCGGTGGCGGCTTGGGGAGGCGTTCATCCAGCAGTGGATCGACCACGGCTGACGACGACGACGAGGCCGGCGGCGACGGTGACGACGGTGACGGACAGGCGAGGCGAGCCGAGCGTCGTCAGGACCCGCGCCGCCAAAACGGACCTGGGGGTCACCGACAGGTAAAGCTGACGGGTGACGGACGGTATGGTGCCGTCGCCAAGGCAACGCGCTCCCTCCGTCTCCCTCTCGCCACGAGCGGCCGAGCTACGCACCTGCGGGTCGCCTCCGTCGCTCGTTTGTTGTTGTTGTTGTTGACAATGGTGTCGTTGTCACGCCAACGGTCGGCGCCCGGGGCAGCGACTCGACACGTCCGTCGATAACGCTTTGCCCCCAGAAAATGTAAACAAATCTCTCGATCCATTTATCTCTCCATCAGGGGGTGCCACTCAAAACATCGCAGTTTGTGGCGTTGAAGGTCACCACGCGTCGTCCCCGGCTGCTCCACTGAAGCCCACCGAGAGGTTCAATGGCAAAATCGCCCGATCCAGCGCCGGGTACTCGGAGGAGTTGAGGGGCGCGTGGACGGTGAACGCGCACGGACACACGGTGCGAGAGGGAGGAGATTCGGTGAGAGAGGTGGGTGAATAGGTGAGTTAAGCGGGAGAGCAGGAGGAGGAACGGTTAGTAAGTGATTCGGTGAGAGACAGAGGCAGGTAACCTCAAAACTCATTTTTTATTTGACCATGTAAGGGTCCCCCCTGGGCAGTGCAGCTCTTTTTCAGAAGTGGCCACAGCTGACGGCTCAACCCAGTGGCTTGTCATCATCATCATCACGTGGAAGTGTATAGCAGGAGCCAAATACTCTCAACGGGTGACGTTGATTCTAAATGTGGGGGCAACAACCAGAGGACCCGGAGCAAAATCCACGTGACCATCCGTAGAGAGACACACACAGACTCCAAATGTACAGCAGCAGCAGGCGTCAGGGTCAGGATTGAACCCACGACCTCCTGCACACCAGGCGAGGAGGTGAACATCTCCTCGCCACCGTGATGATGATGAGAGAGAGACATGCAAACTCCAAATATACAGCAGCAGGCGTCAGGGTCGGGATCGAACCCACGACCTCCTGCACACCAGGCGAGGAGGTGAACATCTCCTGGCCACCGTGATGATGATGAGAGAGAGAGAGACACGCAAACTCCAAATATACAGCAGCAGGCGTCAGGGTCAGGATTGAACCCACGACCTCCTGTACACCAGGCGAGGAGGTGAACATCTCCTAGCCACCGTGATGATGATGAGAGAGAGAGAGACACGCAAACTCCAAATATACAGCAGCAGGCGTCAGGGTCAGGATTGAACACACGACCTCCTGCACACCAGGCGAGGAGGTGAACATCTCCTAGCCACCGTGATGATGATGAGAGAGAGAGAGAGACACGCAAACTCCAAATATACAGCAGCAGGCGTCAGGGTCAGGGATTGAACCCACGACCTCCTGCACACCCAGGCGAGGAGGTGAACATCTCCTAGCCACCGTGATGATGATGAGAGAGAGAGAGACACGCAAACTCCAAATATACAGCAGCAGGCGTCAGGGTCAGGATTGAACCCACGACCTCCTGCACCACCAGGCGAGGAGTGAACATCTCCTCGCCGCTCGCGGCGCCAAGTAGGTGAGTGAGTTGGTGAGAGTAGCTGGGTACAAACGCTCATTGTCTGAAAACATCTGGGACATATATAGCACCGCAGAGCTCGACAAAGTATGCTGAACTTTTTTCCGCACCGTACGTAGCCAACAACGCTAATCGGAGTTGCGGGGGGGGGGAAGGACAACAGCACTAAACACAATCACGAGCTCCGCCAGGACTCGGCATGGGGGAGGTGGCGGCCCTCATCCAGCAGTGGACTGACGGGAGGGCTGACCGCTCACGCCCCGTGAGCCTCACGGTGGCTAGGAGATGTTAGATACCTCGCCTGGTGTGCAGGCGGTCGTCGGGTTCGATCCCGACCACTGACTCCTGCTGTATATTTGGAGTCTGCGTCTCTCTCTCTCATCATCATCACGATGGCTAGGAGATGTTGACAACCTCGCCTGGTGTGCAGGAGGTCGTGGGTTCGATCCCGACCCTGACGCCTGCTGCTGTAAATTTGGAGTTTGCGTCTCTCCCACGTGGTCACTTGGATTTGTATCCAGGTCCTCCAGTTTTTCCCCCCACATTTAGATCAACGTCACACATTTAGAGTATTTGGTTGCTGTCAATTTCCACGTGATGATGATGATGAGCCACTTCGTTGAGCTATCGTTTGTGACGGGCAGTCGCCTCTGATAAAGAGTTACACAGCTCAGGGGGCCTTACCTGGCAACAAGATAAAAACTGCTTCGTTACTAAATCACCGCGTGGCAGATTTTGTACAATCGGCGAGTTTTCCCACAACCTCATCCTCCTCCTCCTCGCCGCCCTCCTCCCAGGAGGTTGCTGCTTGGTTTCCGGGGTCGGCGGAGCCGGTCGTCAAGGGAGACGCAGAGAGGGCGGCACTCTCGCTCATCACCGCCACCCCCCCCCCGGGCCGCTCCCCAGAGGTCCCTCCGCTGCGGCGGGCGCATCGTACTCCGCTTGACAACGGGCGACACGAGACGCGCTCGTTCCCCCCGCCCCCCCCCAATTTACGATCGCTCGGCCAGGCGGCGCTAGGCTGAGGGGGCGAGAAGAAGGGATACGGTACACACACTCGCGCCCCGACCCCCTCGGCTACGGCTCCTGCGTACGGTTTAACCGATCCACCCCGTGTCCTATCCCCTCGGCTACGGCTCCCCCGTACGGCCAAGCTAATTCCTCACGTGCAATGAACCCCAGCAGCGGCGTTCCCTCAGGGGGAGGCTTGTCCACAGCCAACCCGGTCGTCAATCGACGTTGACACCGTACCATGGGATGTTCTCGTCCGCAGCTCCGTTAATTATCAACGGGAAGTGCGAGTTCCTTGCTGCTCAAATTGAGTGCCGAGGCATTGGTGCCCATCTCACGTTTCACTGCCCCGCAGAGACAGTGGTGGAGATTCCTGTGGCAGGGGAGGGCGAACGTATGCGTTGGACAAGCACTGTTGACTTACAACAACAACAACAACGACAACAACGACAACGACAACAACAACAACAACAACAACAACAACGACAACAACAACAACAACAACGACAACAACAACAACGACAACAACAACAACAACAACAACGACAACGGTGAGCATTTCATTGACCCCGACCCTAACGCCTGCTGCTGCATATTTAGAGTCTGCGTGTCTCTCTCCCCGTGGTCGTGTGGACTTTTCTCTGGGTCCTCCGGGTTTTCCCTCCACATTTACAATTGACGTCACCACCACGCCTTTAGAGTCTTTGTCTGCTGCTATCAATTTCCACGTGACGATGACGACGATGATGACGAGCCACTTTCGTCGAGCCATCATCTGTGACGGCCTCGTCGCTTCTGACAAAGAACTGCACCGCTCAGTGAGGCCTTATCTGGCGACAATGACATTAAAATGGTTTTAAATAGTTGTTACTAGTAACTGCGCAGCACAACAACGGGACTTCACCCAAACCCCAGCACACGGGCCTCCGGGTCTCCAGGCTTTTCCCTAAAATCTCTGGAATCCCAAAGCTCCCACGCCCAACTACACATCTACAGGGGGCGGCATGGGGGGGGGGCAATGGAAGTGCGCGTTGGACGCGCCTGGCACACAGCCACCGGCTGTTAGCGCCGTCAGCGTCACCGAGAGGGAAAGTGGAGAACGACGGGGAATGATCACAAACAAGAAATAAAATAAAAACAGCAAACAAAAACAGGGAGGGCACACGGGCGGTGACTCTCGCTGCCGGGCACTCGAGCGGAACGGTGAGAGAGGGAGGGCAGCCCCTCCACCACCACCACTACAACCACCGCCACCACCACCACCACAACCACCACCACAATTACAACCACCGCCACCGCCACCACAACCACCACCAAAACTACAACCACCACCACAACTACACCACTGCCACAACCACCACCACAATTACAACCACTGCCGCCACCAAAGACAAAATACAAAGATCCCCCCCGTATAGGCTGCACAGACTGCTGGGGCAAGTGCTGTTTGCAATTAGCACCGATGAAGGCCGGCACGGCACACGAGGGGGTGGGTGACCAACACCACGCCCGACCGCCTTTGTCTCCCCAGTGGCGATGTTTATACACCGCACCAGCTACTCATGTGAGACTGAGTCGACGGGCGTTGGCCGTGAGCGGGGAATCAAACTCGGGTCGCCAGGTTCGCAGCGGAGCGTAGCGCCAACCAGCGGTGGCGGCAGCAGCAGGAGTGTGGTGGTGGTGGCGTAGCGGTGGTAGTGGTGCGGTAGCGGTGGTGGTGCGGTAGCGGTGGTGGTGGCGTAGCGGCGGTGGTGGCGTAGCGGTGATGGTGGCGTAGCGGCGGTGGTGGTGGTGCGGTAGTGGTGGTGGCGTAGCGGTGGTGGTGCGGTAGCGGTGGTGATGGTGTAGCGGTGGTGGTGGTGGCGTAGCGGCCGTGGTGATGGTGGCGTAGTGGTGGTGGTGGCGTAGCGGTGGTGGTGGTGGAGGCAGCAGCAGCAGCAGGTGTGTGGCGGTGCGGCTGCAGCGGCGGGGGGCGGCGTCTTCCCTGGCGCGCGACCTCCGGCTCAACCCTGAACCCTGGGCGACCCCCCCCCCCCCCCGAGTGTGGCGATCGCGACACAAAGGGCCCCCTTGAAAGCGCGGGCGGCGGCGGCGTGGGAGCCACGCGGGTCCGCGTCCGGAAATTACTGCGAGCCACTCGACCACCATCACGCGCTCTCACCGGAACCCAGAGGAGCCGCCGCGCCGATTCCTGCCGAATTCTACCGCGGTGCGGGCGGAGTAACCGGACACCGCCGGCGTGCACAAAGCTCCCCGTTGTGTCCAACAGGCCCCTGTGCTCGAGGCGGGAGATCCCTTGCCAGTAACACCTGGAAATCCACGGAGCATGCGGTGGAACAAGCCCGACTCTGCTGATGAGACCCAGAGAGTCAAAGCCGGTTCGTTGGTTTGCTCGTTCGAACTGGGTGAATGTTGGAGTCCTGCTTATGACTGTGGTCATGAATGATACATAACGTCAACGATTCACCATTCGCAGCCTCTCTGTCGATCCACCGCTGGATGAATGCCTCCTCGCGCAACGTCGGTCGTGTGGCGGTTGTTTCACCGAAGCTCACCACGCTGGTCGGTGTGGGGCCGGCGAGCACGGGGCACGAGTCGGGAGGGGGGCCCGGACCGGTTCGCACGGCGCTCGCCAACGCGGCCGGGAGTCGAACAACTCGGGTCGCGCGGTTCACAGCGCAGGATGCTAACCACCCCCCCCCCACCACCACCCCCCCCCCCACCACCACCCCCCCCCACCACCACCCCACCACCCCCCCCAACTCCCCCCCCCCCCACCACCCCCCCCCCACCCCCCAACTCCCCCCCCCAACTCCCCCCCCAACTCCCCCCCCAACTAACTCCCTTCCACCACCCCCCCCCCCCGACTCCCCCCAGCCTCTCCCCGCCAGGTCGCCGGGTGCATTAGCAGGTATGGTAATTACATCCGGAGACAGGGCGAGATTAGGATCAGTTCACATTTGGGATGTGGGTGCGGTGAGCGAGGCGGTGGCGGTGGCGGCGGCGAAAGATCAGTCGGACGGAATGCAGGAGCCAGGTTGGAGATGCGACGAGAGAGAGGAGGAGGAGGTCAGGGGGCGAGGCGTCGCGCTCCCATTGGAAGCCTTTCAGAGAAGGCCCAAGGCCTGGACTGGGGCGAACAGTCAGAGCGGAAGGCTCGCCCAAGGGTGGATGAAGCGAAAGCGGTGAGAGATCCGTGCGGTGAAAATGAAGGGGAAGGCACGGGGGATAGAGTCTGGAAGAAATCCAACTGGGACAGGGGACCCCCCCCACCCACCCCCGCTCTCGTGCAGAGGACCCAAGAAGAAGAATAGAACGCCACGTGAAGTCGCGCACGTGACGACACAGAGACACGGGACGCCTCACCCTCCCGTTACGCTCCGAGGCGTTGAAACGGGGAGGGAGGAGGGGAGGGAGGAGGGGTGGGACCCACCCGGGTGGGACCCCCCCCCCGCCCCGGCGACGTCGGCGAGACGTTCACGAGGGCGTTTTGTTCACTCGCGACAAATTGACGGCGCGGTCAAGATCGCGGCGGAACGTTCACGAGCCAACGTTCACGTTTTTCCTTCTCCCGCGTGCGAAACCGCCGCAGTGAGAAACTTCCTCAACGCGCACAGCGGCACAGGCGTGCGTCAGGTCCGTCCGTCCGCCGGTTGTCGGCGCGCGAGGAATTCACCGAAGCGCGTTCGGCGTCGAGGAAGAGGAGGAACGAGGCCGCGGCCGCCCCTCGCCGAGGAGAGCGAACAAGGCGGGGGATGCGTTCCCCCTCCCCCCTCCCACCCCGTCAACAAGAACGTGGAGGTTCAGGGGCTTTCAAAGGGCGGGCGTCAAGGGGGACAAGCCCGCTGCGAGGATTTCAGCTCGTGCCCCTAGAATTTGTTGTTATTGTCAAACGCAAAAACATAAAAAAAATTCGCAACGAGCCCCGCCCCCCTCCCCCCACCGGAACGTTTCACTGCGAGCCGCCATCTGCAGCTGCACGGGCACGCGGAGTTCATCTCTTGGCGTCGTCACGTTCACCGCCAGCTGCCTGGCGCGCCCGGCGCGCCGATATCGGGGACGTGACGTTTGGCACGGGGCCACTCACGGCGAGGAGGAGGGGGGCTGAACGGCGGAGAGGAGGGAGGGCAGCAAAAAAAACAAGAAAGGGACCCCCCACCCCCCGCTAGGGGGAGCGGGAAGGAGTCGGGGGGGGGTACCTAAGCAGAAATTATTTTTTGGTGTGCGTCACGTGATGAATGAACAGTGCCGTGGTGAGGGTGGGAGGATGCGGCAGCGGCTGGGATGGGAAGGAACGCAGTGGTGGGGCTGGAGGTTTATGCTTTTGTAGAGTGGTGCCGATGCCTCTAGAGCGAGGGGGGGGAAATGTCGAGTGCCGGCTCCGACAACAGACATTGCATTCTGGACAAGCTGCTTAATTGTATCACAGTTGTGTGAAATAATTACACGAACAGACTTATTACAATTCAAATGGTATTTCGTTCGACGAGCTTCAATTGGCGTTTGTTGCACCACCATTGCGTCATGAACCTGTGGCCCCCCCCCCTCTGATCGAGTCGGGGCCCTGGGCTTTCCGCTTTGTTTTGGTCTCTGCTCAGAGGGACCAATCTGACACCGGAGTGTGTGGGGGGCCTCACTCCCGATTGCCGGTAGACTCGCACTGAATCGTGACAATTCATCAACTCGCTATAACTAGACGATGTTTTTATTTGACAGTTAAGGCCCCAACTGAACTATGCAGCTCTCTTTCAGAAGCCGCCTGGCTACCAACACTTGATAGTCCAACGAAGCGGCTCACCACCATCATCATCGTCATCGTCGTCATTGTCGTGGTGGACATTTATAGCAGCCAAATACTCTCAACGCGTGACGTCGATTCTAAATGTGGGGACAAAGAAACCGGGGGACCCAGAAGAAAAATCCACGCGGCCACGGGGAGAGAGACGCAAACTCCCAATACACAGCAGGCGTCGGGGTCGGGATCGAACCCACGACCTCCTGCATACCAGGCGAGGTAGTTAACATCTCATAGCCACTGTGATGCCCATTTGCCCGTGTGGCAAAGCAAACGGGACGGACTTTTCGGCAAACACCGGGGGGGATGACCCGGGATGCCGGGCAGCAAGAGGGAAGAGCGCTCCGGAGCGCTCCCGTGGGCACCGTCCCCGCGCCCAGCCCCGTGCCACGCCGGCCACAGCGAGGCCGGTCCCAATTCATTAAACTCCACTCCATTAAGAGCTCCATTGTGGCCTGAGGTTTGTGTTCCCAGGGCCCCTCGTGCTGGAGCAGGGCTAATACAGATTTATCGATCAATCGCCACTTCCCATGCAGCCCGCATCGCTGGAGCCTCTCCCCCCTGCTCCCGCTCCACCTCCTCCTTGCTCGTCCTCTCCTCGTCCTCCTCAGCTCATCCCCCACCTCCTCCTCCTTCTCCTCGCCCTCGAGATGGGCCGGCCCATTCCGCAGCTCCCGTCCGCGGAACCGGCTGCCCGCGTGCTTGAGAGCAATCGTAAGCAGCCACCATATATCCACCGTTGGATAAATGTTCCCCCACCACCGAGCCATCGCCACCTCTCGCGTGATCTCGGCGGATATCCGGACGTCCCCGCGAAGGGAGGAGCTCGCGAACGTCGCCGCCGGCGCTGCGTGCCACAAGGACACCCCCCCCCTCCCGCGCACGTCGATCGCGATCTGTCCGCCGCTGGATGGAATGCCCCCCCCACCTCCCTCTCCTCCGAGCCGTCGCCGCGTCCGTCGCGCGTGCGGTGCGGCGTTCCGCCCGGAGCCTGCGCCGCGCTCGAGACGATTTCACCGCTCCGGCCGCGTCTCCCGGCGTCCCCTCTCGACCGTCGGCCATCGTCGCTTCTGGCCGCGACGAGTCCCTGCCCCGGGCGCGGCTCCCACCCCGCTCCTCTTTCTGCCTCTCGGCCTAACCGCCGGCGTGCGTCGCTCCCCGGCGCACCTCTTTTTCCCCGCAGTTTTCGTTCCGCTTTTGCCCGCCGAGCGCCCGCGCGCCATTCCGACCCCCGCCGCCGGCCGCAACAGGAATCGGGCGAACGCCATCGCCCTCTCCCTCCCTCCCCCTGGGGTCACGCGGGGGTCGCCGGAGGGGGTCACGGCGGTGGCGTCGCCCGCCGAGAGAACCGGCGTGCGCCGCCCGCGCGCCGCACGGAGGGGTTAATCTGTGGGCGCGGCGCGTCTCGTTTAGACGGGGCTGACAACGCACCTCAGTGCGAGGCGACATTAGCGGGGCGGTGTAATTGAATGGGAAATGCTGTTTGCTTGTTAATGGGTGCCACCCACAGCTCAGAATATTGCTTTTGCCAAAGGTGTTAATGACCTCTCCTTTCCTCTTGGTGATTATCACCTTCTCATGTCTCCTCGAGGCACCGAAATTAAAAGGGCTGCGATGCCTTTCTCACTCTCTCTCTCACCCTCTCTCTCACTCTCACTCTCTCGCAACAATGAAACTTTTTTAGATTATTATTTTTTTCGGTGACGTGGCTCGAGGCTTTCAATAATTGATGAGGTTCATCAGATCGGCTCACGCCGGTTCACAATCGTCAGCGATGGTGACGGCGACGGCCCCCCCCCATCACCCCCCAACCCCACCCCTCCACCATCACCACCCCCCCCCCCCAAAAGAAAACCACTCAAATATTATTTTGCTCGCGCGACGAGCGATGATGAAGACGGCTCATCAAGCGCAGGGGGAGGATGGAGGGGCTGGCTGATTGCGGCAGCGACACGCGATGGGGGTTGGGGGGGGGGTGCGCGCGGTTGGGAGGTGCAGACAATGTCATCTCATTATGTCGGCGAGCGTGCAATTTGTGCCGCAGAGCGTCGGGTTTTTTTCCTTTTTCCCTCCTCGCCGCCACCGCTCGTCACGGCAGCGGGGCCCCGCCACGCCGCGGGTTGTCAATTAACGGTGACAATTACGGCGAGGGACCGGCACGCGGAGACGCGCACGCCACCGGGAGGGCCTGGGCTCGGCGCGGAGAGAGCGACACTCGCGACGGCGGTGATGGCGGTGGGTGGCGGTGGTGATGGCGGTGGTGGCAGTCGGTAGCGATGGCGGTGGCGATAGCGATTGTGATGGCGATGGTGATGATGGCGATGGTGGTGATGGTGGTGATGGCGGTGGTGGTTGGTGGTGATGGCGGTGGTGATTGCGGTGGTGATGGCGGTGGTGGTTGGTGGTGATGGCGGTGGTGGTGGCAGTGGCAGTCGGTAGTGATAGCAATGGTGATGATGGCGATGGTGGTGATGGTAGTGATGGCGGTGGTGATTGCGGTGGTGGTTGGTGGTGATGGCGATGGTGATGGCGATGGTGATTGTGGTGATGGTGGTGATGGTGGTGATGGCGACGGTGATTGGTAATGGCGATGGTGGTGATGGCGACGGTGATGGTAAATGCGATGGTGGTGATGGCGGCGCTGGCGGGGGAAAGGGGCAGGGCTCCCGTTTGCTTGGCTCAAGGGTCAGCTGATGAACCGGCTGCACGCGCTGGTGCCACCAGCGGAGGGATGGAGGGTGGGGGGGAGGGGGATAGGGGACTTCGTGCCTCTCCAGCATGGAGGCATTAGGCCGGCGGTTCCCAACCGTGTTGGGACGTCGGCCCCCCAATCACGGCCGTTTGTTCCCGTGCCCCCCACCCCCACCACCCCCCACCCGAGCTCACCACCAGGGCGCCGCGCTACGGCGGGAGGGTCGGGAATAGAACCCGGCGACCTGGGTTCGATTGCCGCTCATGTCCACCAACACCAGTGACGATTACACGGTCTAACACACAATTTTTGTTGCTGGGTAGTAAGTGTTATTTCATAATTGCTGATGCCCTAAAAAGTACACAAAATGGCTATTATTCCCCACAAACTTTGCTTTTGTGACCAGGGCAGTGATATTTTGAAATGTACCTATTTAAATGAGAAAACGGGCGAATTTGTGTCTTTTCGTTCACATAAAGTCAGAAAAAAACAACATATGAATCAAAATTAACATGTATTTATCCTGAAGTAATACAAAAAATACTGCAAAAGATTTAGAAGTTAATAGTTTTTCGAGATAATTATCCGAACCGTTCATGGCCTTCCCCTAGGTCGACTCAGCCTCAAATGAGTACCTGGTACGGTGTGTAAACATCGCCACTGGGGGGACAAAGGCAGCCGGGCGTGGTGCAGGCCACCCACCCCCTCGTGTACCACAGTGCTGGCCTTCATAGGTGCTGCTCGCTAACAGCACTTGCCCCGACAGTCTGTCAAGGCTATACGGGGGATCTTTGTCTTTCTGTGAGTGAAGGCATTGTGTAGTAGGGGGAGATTTATCGGGTTTTTTTTCACTTCACACATCCCGTCGGCCACACTGCCTCCCTGGAAGCGCGTAACGCCTCAGAGCGAACAAAACACTCCGGCGTGACGAGCGAGCGACTTTGCCGAGCCAGCGATGGGGCGAGTCGCAATGAATACTTTCACAAAGGGGACAAATCCCACGGGGAGCCCCCACAGGGAACCCGGCCGCGCCGTGCCACCGGCCGCGAGCCGACGGCGAACTCGGCGCGATCGGCGAGAGCGAGACGGACGCTCCGCCGAAACCCCGAAGAATCTCCCGGGGGGTGGCGGGGGGGCGGAGAGGGACGATCTAGCGAGCGCGACCGCGCGACGATCTCGCGACCGCGCCGGCACGGGCGACGGCACCGGCGACGGCACCGGCAGGGGCCAACGGCGCTTGTATTCGAACCGGGCCCCGCCCTGTTGCACGTCCAATTTCCGGCACCTCACACCGGCCACAGTTGGCTACGTACATTTGTTGAACTTCTTTTGCACCGTACGTAGCTAACCGTGCTAATCGGAGGTGCGGGGTGATGGACAACAAACTGAGCACAAGAAGCAATTCTCGAGATGCGAGTTTCCAATCGAGATGAGGTTGCACGAGCGCAACCTGAACGCTCGCATCCAGCTGCCGGACCCATTCTCACACTCGGGCCCCGAGATGCCGTCGCGTGCCGGGCAGGGCACGGGAGCACGGAAGGCTGCGGGGCAGCCAGGGCAAGGCGACTCAGAGAGAGTGGAGCACGGGCGGGAGGGCGGGAGGGCGGCAGGGAGTCCAGCTCGGGGTCGCCGGATTCGTCGCGCGGCGCTGCTAACCGCTGCACCACCGCTCTCCACACACACGCACGCACGCACACACGTGCGCGCACGCACACACACGCACGCGCGCACACGCACACACACAAGCGCGCTCCTCTCACCTTGGCTACGAGTTCTTCCCGTTATCAGCAGACGTCGCCCGCTGGCCACCGCCGCCGCTGCTGCCGCCGCCTCCTCCTCCCCCGCTCCTGCCGTGGTGAGCACGGCTCCTCGTCAGCTTGACGGCGCGACCGCCGCCGCCGTCTCCGTCACTCGACCCCCCGCCCGCACCCGTCGCTGCCCCTCACCGGCAACCGCCAGCGCCGCCTTCTCCGCCTCCTCCCCCCCTTCGTTCCTGCCACCCGGCGCCACTTTGGCGCCGCCGCCACCGCCGCCGTCGTCGTCCGCCGCGGTTGCCGGCGCCCTCCCGCGCGACGCCCACTCCCGCAGCCGCTCCTCCGACACGCCGGGCAGGTCGCCCACCTGGAAGCCCAGGTGGGACTCCAGGTGGGCCACGTAGGCGGCGGTGCGAGCGGAACTGCAGCGCGCAGCCGGCGCAGTAGAACACCGGGTGGTCCGTGTCCATGTGCTTGAGGAACTTGGTGCCGCCGCTCTTCTTGATCTGGTACTTGACGTTGGCCAGCCAGTGGCTGATGGTCGTCACGCCGACGCCCGTCAGCCGGGCGACGCTGGCGCGCGCCTTGCTGCTCAGGTCCGGCACGACGTACTTCCCGTCCCCGCTCCTCCGCAGGCCGGCCACCAGCTGCGCCTGCAGCAGCAGCAGGTGCTGCGGGTTCCAGCTCGACTGGCGCCCCTTGCGCTTGCGCCCGTTGGCCGGGTCGTCCGCCTCCTCTGCCGCGCTGCTGCCGCCGCTGCCGCTGCCCGCCGCCGCTGCAGCCGCCGCCGCGTCCGTCCGCGTCCGACCTCTCCGAGCCGGTGCTGGACGGGGCGCGAGGCGGCTTCGGCGGCGGCTGGCGCCCGGGCGTCGGCGTGACGCGGCCGTCCGTTTGCCCGTTGGCGTCGCCCTTCGCCGACTTGGTGAGGTCGATGGGCTGGTCCGATGACCCGCCTCCGACGCCTCCGACGCCGCCGTCCTCCTGCCGCCGGCGGTGCCGGTAGAACGACGCCTCCAGCGGCTCGGAGCTCCGCGCCTGCGCGGGCGGCGTGGCGGCCACCAGCTTGTCCAGCAGCCCGCTGCTCATCTTGTACAGCATGGAGATGGGGTCGGTGACCGGCGCCGTCGGCTTGGCCACTTTGCCCAGGTGGGCATTCATCACCGACTGCAGCGCGCTCAGCGGGTTCACCGGCGCCTTCTCGGGCGGTTGGTAGCAGCTTACCGCCGGAAAACCCTTGCCCTGTTCGCCGGCGGTCGCACCGCCGGCGCCACCGGCGCCGCCGGCGCCCGCCTCCTTGTGAGCGTTCCTCGAGGTGTCCCTCCTCTTGGCCGGCGCGCCGTCCCCCCCGTGCCTGTGGCTGCCGCCCCTCGCCGAGCTCCGTGCCCTCTTCACGTCCGGGCCGCCCTCGCTTTTTGCCGCGGCTGCGGCTGCGGCGGCGGGCGCGGCGACGAGCGGCGACTTTACCCCCGCGCGCGTCCGGCTCTCCTCCGCCTTCTGGATGTTCCCCGACACCTTCTTCACCAGCTCCTCCATCGCGTGCACCTTGCTGCGTGGCGCTGGCTGCGCACTCGCTCCGCCAGTCCCCGGCTCCGGTGCAGCCACTACGGCTGTCGTCGTCGGCGCCGGCTGCTGCTGCTGTTGCAGCTGCTGCTGCTGTTGCAGCTGCTGCTGCTGCTGGTGCAGCTGCTGCTGCTGTTGCAGCTGCTGCTGCTGCTGTTGCAGCTGCTGCTGCTGGTGCAGCTGCTGCTGCTGCTGCTGCTGCTCCACCTTCGGAGCTAGGAGCTCCTTGGCCGGCTCGTCGGGCCGGCCCGGCCGCACCAGGCCGGGGATCTGGTAGGCGGCGTGGATGCTGGGGTAGCCGCCCCAGCTGGGAGCGCCGTTCTGCGCCTTGTCGATGGCCGACGACACCATGCTCTCGAGCGACTTGAGGATGTCGCGTCCGGCTGCGGCGCCGCTGCTGCTGCCCAGGTCCTCCTCACGCAGGTACCGCGAGAACGGCTCCCCCTCCCCGCCCGTGCAACCGCCGGCGGCGCTCCCCCGGCCGCTCCCCTCTCTCGCGCTCTTGCCGCCGCCGTCTTCCTTGCCCGCCGCTCCGCGCGATGCCTCGTCCGGCATCCGCTGCGCCGCCAGCGCCGCCGCCGGGTCCTTGGCGGGCGACGCCGCCGGCGGCGTCGGGACGGGCGAGCTCGGGGGGCTCCCCCCGCCGGCCGCCGGCGCTTCGCGGGGGCCGCCCCCCGCGGGCGACGCCCTGCGGGCGGGGCGGCGCGGCGACGGGGACGCCGGGGGCCCATTGGGCGCCCGCTGCGGGGACGGCGGCGGCCCGGGGAGGGACGCGGACGGGGAGGCCGGAGGCTTGGGGCGCGGCTCCGTCGCGGCGGGCGCCGGCGGTTTGTGGCCGGCGGCGGCGGTCGGCACGGCGACGCTACTCGGAAGCGGCTGCACCGCCTGCACCGCCTGCACCTTGGCGTCGTGCGACGACGGCGGCGCCGGCAGCGGCTGCTGCTGCTCGAAGGCCACGTGCTTGCCCTTCTTGAGTGCGGAGCTGGTGACCTTGAGGAAGTGTCCCGTCACCATCATGTGCGCCGTCAGCTGCTGCAGCGTGTCGTGCGAGCTGCCGCACTCCATGCACTTGAGGATCTGCGACTTCTTCGCCTCGAATTGCCACGCGTAGCTCGCGCCATTCTGGTAGCCGCACCGGCTGTTCGACGGCGCTCCCTGCTGCCCCGGCTTGGCCTTTCCCGCCGGCGAAGCGCGGTCGGAGGACGGCGCCGACCCGGCGCCCTTGCGCTCCGATCCCGCGTCGCCGAGGCGGTGCCCGTCGGCCTGCGCCTTCTTCTTGACGGCCGGGCCGGGCCTGGCGGCGTGGCCCGCGCCGGCGGCGGCGGCGGCCGAGAACGGCTCCTTGAGCGGCAGCTTCTGGTAGTGCTTCGTGCGGATCATGTGCACGCTGAGGTCCTGCAGCGACTCGAACGAGTGACCGCAGCACATGCACTTGAGCACCTTCTGCGCCTCCCGCGTCGCTCTCCATGTCCACCAGCGAGCGCTTGCGCGCCTTGGACCAGCGGCGGTCGCGGTGCCCGTCGCGGTCGACGTTCTCGTCGCGTAGTGGCCCGTCTCGCTCATGTGCACCGTCAGCTGCACCAGCGTGTCGTACGCGCCGCTGCAGTCCTTGCACCGGAACTTGCTGGCGCCCGTCGCCGCCGGCGGGCTCGGCCGACCGCCCGGCGCGTGCGCCGCCGCACGCGCCGTGCCGGGCCCCCCCGGTCCCCGCGGACGACGCCGACTGCCGACCGGCGTGCTTGCCGGGAGCCCCCGGCGTGCTGCTGCATAGTCCGCGCCACCGCCGCACCGGTGCACGTGCCAGTGAAGGCGCCTCCCGCCGCCCCCGGTGCCCCCCCCCGCCCCCCGCCGCCCCCCGCCGCCCGCCGTATCTGTCGGCGTTGACGCCGCTGTTTGCGCCGCCGCCGCCCCCCAGATTTGCCGAGCGCCGGCGGGCCGTGGCCGTAGCCCACGGTGGACCAGTAGGGATGGAGAGCAGGCTGGCGTAGATGGCCTTCATGTGCGCGAAGCTCTCCCGCGCCAGGCCGCCGTCGGCGCCGTTCTCCTTGCGCTCGTCGGGCCGCGCCGGCCGCTTCTCCCCGAGTGACGGCGCCGTCCTGCCGGCGTCGCACGCCCGCGGCTCCGCCTTCCGCCCGCCCCTTTTTCTCGTCACCGCGGTCGGATTTCGCCGGGTCCTCGGCACCGTCGGAGACCGCGGCGCCGGCGCCGCCGGCCTCGCCGGCGCCCGCGTCGGTCGAGTCTTTGCGGAGGGGTTTTGCCGGCGCCACCGCCGCCGCTACCGTGTCGCCAGCTCGCTTCGCGCGCCCGTTGCAGTCCTCGTCCGTCCGGGGAGGATCGGCTCCTCCTCCACCACCCGCCGGCGCCGGCGGCGCCTCGGGCAGCTCCGAGGCGGCGTCGTCTTTGGTGCCCGAGTCGCTGACCTCCGACCTCTCCTCGTCCTCTCCGTCATTCCCAGATTGCAGCAGCTCATCCTCCGACAGGAACGCTGGGATACAAGCGGGGGTCAATTGATTGATAGATTGTGCGTGTCAAAATGTCACCGTGCTCATCAGAGGTGCGGGGGAAAGACAACAAAACTAAACGCAGTTATGACAAAAATTATTACAGGTGATTTACCCTTTCTGCCACTAAAACAGGAGGTGTTCAGATGTTCAAACACCAAATAGAAACCTTTTGCAAGGAATCACACACAGTACGTGTGGTGAGCATGCAAACCAACGCGCTCCGATAAGAAACTTGCAGGCTTCTTTAGGGCCTAGTCTCACCAGTATCAGAAACTAAACACACACGGTGGCTAGGAGATGTTAACTCCCTCGCCTGGTATACAGGTGGTCGTGGGTTCGATCCCGACCCTCACGACGCCTGCTGCTGTATATTTGGAGTCTGCGTCTCTCTCCCCGTGGTCGGGTCGATTTTTCTCCGGCCCTCCGGTTTTCCCCTCCATATTTAGAATCAACGTCACGCGATGATGATGATGAGAAGCCACCTATTGTTTGTGATGGCCACGTCGCTTCTGAAAAAGAGTCACACGGCTCAGTTGGACTTTACGTGGCTGCTATAAATGTTTCCAGTTTAAGTTCTGGCCATTTACCCCGCAGGTTCTATTTATCGCCCGCCCTCCCTTGCACAGGGGTGGCGCATTGCGACCTACGGATGAAATGCGCCGCTTGGCACACGTCAATTATTGTTGTTGTTGTCGTCGCTGCTGCTGCCGTTGTGATGCGACGACACGGTAAACACCGCCAACGCCGGCGCGTTGTCAGGGGAACCGCGAACGCATTGTTTACGGCCGACGGCGATCCGTCAACATTTACACGGAGCGTAAGTGGGGAGGGAAAAAAATGAATTATCCCAATCCCGTAACGACAGCGCCGGAGAGCGAGCGACTGCTTTGAGAAATGATTTCCCATTGTACCACGGCCTGGCCAATTATGCAAATCAGACATTTAAATTCTATTTCAATTAAGTCATTACCAAAGCGGCAGGAATGTCATTATAACCTTGCTCGTTAGAAAGCAAGTGGGTGGGGCGGGCGGGCGGGTGGGCGGGGAGTCAGGGAATGGCCGCCGCATAGTTTATTGCCGGGCTGCGTTACGACCGGAGCGGAGGAGCCGTTATGTAACGCGGTGCTGGGAGCGTCGCAATGGCGCGTTAAAAGAATAATAATAAAAATAATAAAATAATGACAGAACTTCACTCTCACGTCGTTTCTCGAGCTCCCCCCCCCCCCGGCACACCACGTCACCCGGGCCGGACCGCCCCAAAGTTTTCGCTCCCGCGTGCCAGCGGATCATCTTGGTGGAAGTCAAGTTCAGATGCCGCTCTCTCCAGCGCCAGGTCACCGGCACCTCGCCGGGTCACCCGGACCCCCTGCCCCATCCACCAACACAACCCCCCCCCCTCCCCCATGCCGTGCACGTTTATATCAAACAATTCGATTTTGCGGGTAAAGACCGACACTATTCATTTATCACTGACCAATCAGCAGTCCCCTCCCCCGCACCCCTCACCACCAGCACCCTGGTGGTGGCGGCCACGTGCAGGACACGGTGATGAGTGGCCTCCGGCCTCGCCCGCCGGAGAGACCTCGGATGAACGCGGCGGCGGCGATCAGCCGAGGCCTTACCCCCCAGCTACGACCATGCCAAGCCCTGCCCCTATCACTGCCCCTATCACTGCCCCATCACTGCCCCTATCACTGCCCCCTTCTCGTTACGTGAAGACTAATATTACTGCCGCCTTCACGGAATGCCATCCGCATTCCCACTGGGTTATTTGCCGTAGTTTCTGGGTAAAAAAAAAAAAATCACCGGCGTCGCCCTCGGGAAAACCGCGGGGTCACAGGGGTCAACGGGGAACATGCTCGAGGTCAGATGTCAGGGGTCAAGCCCAGGGCACAGCGGTAACTAGGAGATGTCAACTACCTCGCCTGGTTTTCAGGAGGTCGTGGGTTCGATTCCGACCCTGACGCCTGCTGCTGTATATTTGGAGTTTGCGTCTCTCTCTCTGTCTCTCTCCCCGTGGTCACGTGGATTTTTGTCTCCACGCAACGATAAGCCACTTCGCTGAGCCATCATCAGTGATAGCCAGGTCGCTTCTGAAAAAGCGCTACACGTGTAGCTCAGTGAGCCTTAGCTGGTAACATAAAAAAAATAAACGATTTCCTGACTCATGGCCAGATTACGATAGTACAGCAAGTGGGTGTATTCCCATCTGTGCAAAGATTTAGTGGCCCCATCCCCCGCCTGCCCCCCGCTGACGCTGCGCGGTTCACGCTCCTGGGCGTGTCGCCGCGACGCGTCCTGCCCAAGGCCCCACTTTTAGTTTGGGTGACGTCATCAACCTGTGCTTGCCCTCTAACCCACGTCTCCCCCCACCCCCCCAACTCTCTCTCTTTCTCTCTCTACCCCACACGATCTCATCCCGAGCGTGCACCGACGATTTGTTGGGGTCCCCTGCGGCCGGTCGCCCGGGATATTTGACGCAGCAGCGGCAGCGGCAGCGGCAACGAAGGCGGTCAGTGAGTTTAAAACTCAGTAGGCTTTTACGACCACTATTATCCATAGCAGAGGTTAGATCGCGTAAATATATAAATGTGACGTTAACGCCGCCACCACCCGACACAGCCGATGAGTAAGGTTTGCCACGTAAACAGAACGTGCCAATTCGTTACTAGTCCACGCACACCGGTTGTGTGTTGCAGAGTAAACCCACTACAACGTTTACAATTCGAGTACCGTTTGATATCTTACACGATCTAACCCAAACAAAAAAGCCTCTACCAAAGACAAAGACTCATATTCTTGGTTCTTTCGGTAAAGTCACGAAGGGAAATAATAAAAATAAAACATAAAATTCTCACGACGTTTCGGCCACAACGGCTGCTTGCGTCGTGAGAATTGTATTATGTAAAATTCGTATTATTTTATTATTTCCCTTCTACGTGACTTTACCGAAAGAACCAATAATATGAATCCCTGCAGTCACGAAAGCTTTAAATCGAAATTTAAAGACAAAGACGTCGACAATGCAGAGGAGTGCAGCCGAACTGCCCGTCAAAAACGAACCACACGAGAATGAATCGTTTTTTTTTAAATACCCCGTGGGCAAATATGATGAGAGCAGAGGTGCCACGAGAAAAACACGTTCGGCGCAGGCCACGCAAATGACACGCGAGTCGAATCGGACAACGCGTTTGGGAGCAAGAGGTGCAAGTCAACACAGAATATGCACACACACACACTTTTGTTTTTTAACACATAATGGTTATTACCATGTCATAGATCATTGCTCCGGGTAGCGAGAACACGCGGGGGGTGGCGAGGGAGAGCTGGTGGTGGTGGTGGGGGGGGGTTTCCGTGGTAACAGACCAGAGTGGAGGAGCAATCATCGGGGACACCTCATCGCCCGTTCACAGGAGACTCGGAGCCATCATCTCCTCTCCCAAAGCCGCGCGTCCGATTGCCACGGTTGGCTACGTGCGGTCCGAAAGAAGTTCAACATGCATATAGTACATACAGTAAATACGTACTAATTTAAGGCCGAGTCCACCTTGGGGACGGCCAGCCTCGGCCACGACATCCGCCACTGTTGTCGGCCGTGAGCGAGAATCGAACTCGGATCTCCCCGGGTTTGTGGCACAGCGCGGCTAACCGCTACACTACCACTCCACGTGCACACACGCACACACACCTACACACACAAAGACAAAGATCCCCCGTGTAGCCTTGACAGACCGTAGGAGCAAGTGCTGTTAGCGAGCACCTCTGAAGGCCGGTACGGCACATGAGGGGAGTGGGTGGCCAGCACCACGCCCGGCCGCCTTTGTCTCCCCAGTGGCGATGTTTACACAATACACGAGGTACTCATTTGAGGCTGAGTCGACCTAGGGAAGGCCCGAGACCGGTTCAGATAATCGTCACCGGTGTTGGCCGTGAGCGGGAAGTGAACTCGGGTCGCCGGGTTCGGAGCGCTGCTACACCACCACTAACTGCTACACCACCGCTCCCCACACACACACAGAGACACACACACACAGAGACACACACACAGACACACACACACACCGCGTGCATCCCACCCGACCGCCCGCGGTTTTCACCGCGCCAGTTCGCTGGCGGCACGACGGCGGCGGCGTGATCCCATCGGACAGCGCCGAGTGGGAGATGTCACTTGACCTCCTGGCCTCGACACCGCCAGTCGGGTCCACAACCGCGGAGCCGCGGGCACCGCCGCCTTAAACGCGAGCGACATCGCTGGCGATCGCCCGTCAACCACCGCCACCACCACCACCCGCCCGTCCACCCCCTCCCAACTTTGACGCGGCAAACTTGCGACGTACAGAGAAGCCAATTAGGGTAACGAGTGGCATGCCGACCCCCCACCCCCGCAGACCCCCACCGATAAATTCAACGCGAAAATAAATAAGTAAAGTGCCGTAGTGGGGGGGGGGGGGCACGGATGGGAGCAAAACAAAATAATGCCAATCCCGCGACATTAAAATGAAGCGGGAAAATAAAAACAAACGTGAGCGGTAAAGAGTTGCGCACCAAAATAAAAATATGCGAATGGCAGAGGCGCAGCACCTGCAAGTGCCGGACCCTCGCTCGCGCCGCTGCTGTCCCAAGCGCCTCCCCACCGCACGTGAGCCAGGGAGAGGAGGGGTCCGCCGGCCTGGCGGGAGTCACCCACACTTGACCCCACCGGAGTCACCCACACTTGACCCCACCGGAGTCACCCACACTTGACCCCACCGGGGGTCACTCACTTGACCCCACCGGAGTCACCCACACTTGACCCCACGGGGGTCACTCACTTGACCCCACCGGGGGTCACCCACACTTGACCCCACCGGATTCACCCACACTTGATCCCACGGGGGTCATCCACACTTGACCCCACCGGGGGTGACCCGCACTTGACCCCACCGGGGGTCACCCACACTTGACCCCACCGGGGGTGACCCGCACTTGACCCCACCGGGGGTCACCCACACTTGACCCCAATGTGGGCCTCGCCGATGTTAACGCGCTCGTTACGCGGGTAACGGGGGGCAGGCCGGTGGGGATGGGGGGGCCGGCGTGGGCCGAGGGGGGGGGGTGGGCGCTAAAAAATAATTAAAGCGTCTAACCGCGGCGCTCCTGCGATAAAGTATTTGCTTGTGTCTCCACGTTACTGCGCACGGTGATTTATACCTTTAATCCATGGACGCCGAGTTCGGAGCTGTCGCTAGATTCAGCCGCTTGATTTATGGGGGTAATAAAAGTGTTTGATGCTTTTAAATGGGGAGGGGGGGGGGTACCTGGCCGAGGTTGTGTCGGGTGGGGGGCAGGCAGAATACAAACCCGTGGTGGCGCAGCTAAGAAAATAATTTCCTTGAGAACGAGCGAGATTCCGTCATGCCTTCACCCCCCTCCCTCCCCACACCACCCGGTTTGATTAATCTCTCCCTCCCTCGCTCCCTCCCCTCCCTCCCTCGCTCCCTCCCTCCCTCTCTCTCCGTTTCCCGGCCAAATTATCCGAAGGAATTCACGTTTCAGGACATCCGTGGGATGTCACCACCACCACCAGGGCGGGGGCAGTGGTGGTGGTAGTAGTGGCGGTGGTGGTGTTGGTGGTGGCGGCGGTGGCGGTGGCGGCGGCGGTGATGGCGGTGGCGGCGGGGGTGGTGGTGGCGGCGGCGGGGGTGGTGGTGGCGGTGGTGGTGGCGGCGGGGGTGGTGGCGGCGGTGTTGGTGATGTTGGTGGTGGTGGTGGTGGCGGCGATGACGCGGGGGCTGCTGCGTTCATCGATGCTAGGGGGAGGGAGGAGTCAGGTGGGCGGGGGAGGATTTAGGGCGATCCTATAGGATACAATGTTGGGTTTTACCCCATAAGGGGTTCCAGTGACGTCACTTGCGCCGACCATTGTGCCAAAAATAATTAAATAAATCCATATTCTTTTTGCCTCTTTCGGTAACGCCACGGAGCCAGAGAAATAATAAAAAACACATCACGACGTTTCGATCGCAACAGAAGCAATCATCATCAAGTGAAACAATTATAGCCACAGAGCTGCCGAGGCAACCCACCCACCCTGGACAATGTCCACCATGGGCAGTGTCCACCATGGGCAGTGTCCACCCTGGGCAGTGTCCACCCTGGGCAGTGTCCACCATGGGCAGTGTCCACCCTGGGCAATGTCCACCATGGCAGTGTCCACCATGGGCAGTGTCCACCCTGGGCAATGTCCACCATGGCAGTGTCCACCCTGGGCAATGTCCACCCTGGCAGTGTCCACCCTGGGCAATGTCCACCCTGGGCAGTGTCCACCATGGGCAGTGTCCACCCTGGGCAATATTCACCATGGCAGTGTCTACCCTGGGCAATGTCCACCCTGGGCAATGTCCACCATGGCAGTGTCCATCCTGGGCAATGTCCACCCTGGGCAATGTCCACCATGGGCAATGTCCACCATGGCAGTGTCCACCATGGGCAGTGTCCACCCTGGGCAGAAATCCGAGCGTACTCAGGGTGCGTGATTTATTTCTGTGATCCACGGCGTCGCTCTGCCTTTGTGTCTCGTGAGATTTGCATCGCCTACCAAGTAGATGTCCCTCTGTGAGCGGCACGCCACGGACAAGCCGCCCCCTTCTGTAATCACATCGGTGTCACGGGGAAACGAAGAGGGGAAAACACCGCTGCCAACCGCGACGACCTTGCCATCGTCGAAGCAGGGTGCTTCACAAACATGCTTTTAACACTTCTACGGATTTGCAACAAGACCACAAGAAGCTGCTGCCTCTGGGCTTTGGAGACCACCTGGAGAAGATTCCAGGCACGCGTTGACAACGATGGCGAGCAAGTGGAGGCATTTTGACTTTTTGAAGCTATTAACATACAATTGTTACACTGTTACAGTGTATTATACGTTATTTTTTCCATTCAAAACGATAGTTCCGTATAAGTGTTAAGATTCTCCTTGAAGCACCCCGCATATATAATTATAGTAATTAAATACATAAATATGTATTAACATTTGTGATCTGTAGGTGAAAAGCTTCGAGACGATCGCCGTTTGGAGTCCGAACCCCAAAGCCATTTAACGAGCCGATGGCTCACAGAACCAGATTGGGGGGGGGGGGGGGGGGGGCGCTGGGTGGACGTTCGCCGCTCGCCTCCGAAGGTTTTTTTCCGCTTGAGACCCCAGCGGCCCAACCGGGTTAATGGGGTTTGCTGCGGTGGAGATGTTGACTACCTCGCCTGGTGTGCAGGGGGTCGTGGGTTCGATCCCAACCCTGACGCCTGCTGCTGCTGTACATCTGGAGGTTGCGTCCCTCTCCCCGTGCTCTCGTGGACTTGTCTCCACATTTAGAATCGACGTCACGCATTCGGAGAGTTATTTTGATGCTTTTTAATTGCCACGTGATGACTTCGACGACGACGACGACAAGCCGCCTGCGTCGGCCTACTACTTGCGATATCCAGGTTCCTTCTGAAGAAAGAGCGGCATAGCCCCGCGGGAGCCTACCTGGCAAAATACAAATATAGTTCAACAGTGGCAGCCGGACGTGTTACGAAGCGTCGCGCCCCTTCACAGCGGACGTTCATGGCCCCCCTGATGTCGTTCGCAACAACACCGCGTGGTCTCCAAAGGAAAATACGTAAGAGGCGACGTTTCGGGCAATGGCCCTTTGTGCCCGCAGCACACGAAGAAGAATAAGAAGAGGGCAACGTGCCGCGAAGAGAAGGCCATCACGCCCGAGACGTCGCCCGTTTGTTTTTGTTATTCAAGGCCACATCCAGTGACGTGGAGAGGGGGGGGAGAGGGGGGTGTGAATGAGGCTGCCCGGTCCGGAGGCTTCATCGGTTCTGACAAAGTCGCTGCCCCCTCCCCTCCCGCTCCCCGAACGATTATTTGCATATTTGATTAATTCGTTGAACGCCGTTGGAACGCTGGAATCCGCTGGCTCTCGTTTTGTTCCGGAAATGTTTTTATTAATGCGCAATTACTCGCGGAATAATTAAAGGGCCTTTTCGGAGCTGGGTGGAGATCGCGCCGGGTCCAACGTCCGGCGATGACGCAGAAGGCGCAACGTCGACAACGAGAGCGACGACGTCACAGAAGGCAGCGTGCGCAGGGACGTGTCCACGTGAGATGAACCGCACGCGGTCCAGACTCTCGCTGCTACGACGACGACGACTGAACGCGTGTTCACCGAGTCTTAGGACGCAGTTGGCAGGAGGGTCCTGCCAGCTGTTTGCAGTGGCGGGGAGCGGGTGGGGCGATGTTGCGGCCGTCTGGAACGCGCTCTTCCTTCCGACATTATGAAGCCACTGGAGCTACGCACTTTTAAATCATCATTCAGAGTGACGGACTCGTTCCTTTATGACTGCTCGTTGTTGTCCTTCCCTCGCAGCTCCGATTAGCACGGTGGGCTACGTGCGGTGCGAAAGAAGTTCAACGCACGCGCGTTGATCTGTCCCGAGTCTGGAGAATTGTTCTTCAGAAGGCCTTCACGTGGGGAGATGGGGAGAGAACCCTCCACGCGTACCAGGGGATTGACACCCAAACCTCCGCACGGATGGGTTCGTGAACCCACCCACCAGTGATACCGACGTCTCCCGCCGGCCACCACAGGGCAGGTGTTTTGAGAAGCGTTTCACAAATCTCTGCGCGGTCCACCAACCCCCGCTTCCAAAGCCCCCCCCACTGCCCCCCCCCGCCCCTGCCCTCACCGTCACATGCAGGGGCGTAGTTTCACCCCGGTCTGTTCAGCGATCGACGACCCCGGAAAACTATGACCACGCACACAGCACACCACCTCGAGTATAGCCCAGTCGACGAGCGAGCCGGAGAATAATATTATTGTTGTTGTCGTTGTTCGGTGAAAAATTACCATGTACAGTGTTACCCCCCCTCCCCCCACACCGCTCACTGCTGCGACAGCCACAAGCGGCGAGCGGGGGCATGCGCCGCTCACTCCAGCCCGGCAGCCAGCCCGGCAGCCAGCCCGGCAGCCAGCCCGGCAGCCAGCCCGGCAGCCAGCCCGGCAGCCAGCCCGGCAGCCAGCCCGGCAGCCAGCCCGGCAGCCAGCCCGGCAAGACGTCCCGCGGGGAATCGAGGTCCGGCTCGGCGCACGCGGCGGCTCGGTTGTCATGCGGCGGCCCCCGCGTCGGGTGGTGGAGGGCACGTGACACAAAGCGGGGCCGCCCGTGCCGATGTCGCCCGGGACGGAAAGCGGTCTGCGAATCGCGACGTTGGTCGTGAAAGAACTCCGCGCGGGACGGATGGACGTACGGACAGAGAAAAAAATGAATATAAAATAAAACAACCCCACCGAGGACCACACTTTGGACAGGAAGTCACCGCGAGGAAAGCCGCGGTGTTAAACCGGCGGCCCGGTAAATCAGGGCCCGGCTTTTGCTCGGCTAAATTCGAAAGGCACACGGCCCAGGGCGGTGACGAGGCGGGGAGACGTGTCGCCCCGCCGCTGGGCACAGGGGCCACTTCAAAGCATCTTTATGGCAGGAGGCGGTGAACTTTTAAAGTCAACGTGCTATATCGCCGCTATCACCATAAATCGCAGCCCGCGACTTCTTTTATTTCATCTTATTTAATTTTTTCTCGATTCCGTGGGGGACGATTCCCTCCTGAGAGAGAGGGAGAGAGGGCGGGAGAGACACAAGGGAGAGAGCGAGGGATGGAAAAGGGAGAGAGAGGGAGAGCGCGGCGGAGAGTGACAACGTCCAGACGGACCGGGGGTGAGCGAACACGATAGTGTGAGAGAGCGAGTGAGAATGAGAGAGTGAGTGGGAGTGAGAGTGAGAGAGTGAGTGAAATCTTTCATTTATAAAAGGGGGGGGGGGGTGGGGGTTTACATAAAGCAAAGCATTAAAAAAACGAAATGATGAACAAAGCAAAGTGCCGACTACACCGAGCATCTTCTTGTTTCCTCTGATCGTAAAAAAAAAGAGTGAGAGAGTGAGAGCGCGAGAGAGAATTAGAGTGTGAGAGAGTGAGAGAGCGAGAGAACGCGAGAAAGTGAGAGCGTGAGTGAGAGAGCGTGAGTGAGAGAGCGAGAGCGCGAGAGAGCGTGAGTGAGAGAGCGAGAGAGCGAGAGTGCGAGAGCGAGAGAGCGAGAGAGCGAGAGTGAGAGCGCGAGAGAGTGAGAGAGAGAGAGTGAGAGAGCGTGAGTGAGAGAGCGCGAGAGCGCGAGAGAGCGAGAGAGCGAGAGTGAGAGAGCGTGAGTGAGCAGCAACGTGCTTGACGGCTCTCACAGTAACAGCGTTGCCACTCAGAAGCATGCCTTCAAAAGTGCCCGCTACCACCCTCCTCCCTTAGGGGGTAAGAGAATGGACCTCCATCCCGTGAAGAGTTCACTTTGCCGTTCCAGAACGAACGCAAACAGCGCCGCAGTAGACCCCACGGCCACGGGCCCCCGGCCCCAGGGCCTACGGGCCCCCAGACCCCCAAGCCTACGGGCCCCCCAGACCGCCGCCACCGCCTCCTCCTTCGCCGGTGTGCCGGCGTGGCTGTGGCGCTCCATCGCGGGGCTCAGACGGCCTCGACGGGAGATAGCGACCCGCTGGCGATGGGGGCCGGCGTGGAGACGGGAGGCCGGAGAATTCCCAAACCGTGCTCCAAGCGGCGAACCCTGTCAGCAAACCGTGCTCGCCGCAGTGGCTCGGAGATGTTAACCACCTCGCCTGGTGTACAGGAGGTCGCGGCTTCGATCCCAAACAATGACGCCTCTCTCTCTCCCCCTCCCTGTGGTCGCTTTGATTTTCTCCGGGTCCTCCGGTTTTCCCTCCACATTTTGAATTTCCACGTGATGATGATAAGCCACTTGGGTTGAGCGATCGTTTGTGATAGCCAGGTCACTTCTCAAAAAGAGCTGCATTGCTCAGTGGGGCCTTAGCTGGTAAAATAACAAATACTTGACTGTTTAGTTAAAATACCTCCACCATTACTCATCATCGACATTCCCACTACCGCCACCACCGCCGCCGGCCACCCCGTACCCACAACTCATTTCGGAAGTGAATTATTTAACATTTCGGTGCCGATGGCAACGGCGTGGCTGGCAACTTCACAACGCTCACCACCGAAGATTTATACAGATATACGCTGAACTTCTCTCGCACCACCGTACGTAGCCGACGTGCTGCTCGGAGGCTCCAAAAACCACCACCACTACTACTACCACCACCACCACCGCCACCACCACTACTACCACCACCACCGCCACTACCACCACCACCGCCACCACCACGACTACCACCACGACTACCACCACCACCACTACCACCACCACCACTACTACCACCACCGCCACCGCCACGACTACCACCACCGCCAATACCACCACCACCGCCACTACCACCACCACCGCCACCACCACAACCACTACTACCACCACCGTCACTACCACCGCCACTACCACCGCCACTACCACCGCCACTACCACCACCGCCACTACCACCGCTACTGCCACCGCCACCCGCCACCACTACCACCGCCACTACCACCGCCACGAACAAAAACAAACCCAATGCATCCCTCTCGCACCCTGTAATCACCAATTATAAAAAATTAAGATCCCCCTATAAATGTTTCACGCCGTGTTTAATGGCGTGTGGTTGACAAATGCTGATGAGATTAACCGCACGCAATCTACACCCTCACGACTACGACGACGCCGACAACTGAACACGTGTTCACCCACCAAAAGGTCACAGAGTCTCAGGACGCAGTTGGCAGGAGGGTCCTGCCAGGTGTTCGCAGTGGCGGGGAGGGGTGCGGGAGGGGGTGGGGCGATTTTGCGGCCGTCTGGAACGCGCTCTTCCTTCCGACATTAGGAAGCCACTGGAGCTACGTACATTTAATTTCTTGAGAACTGCTCGTTGTTGTGTGTAGTTTGTTGTCCTTCCCCACACACCTCCCATTGGCATGGGTGGCTACGTACGGTGCGAAAGAAGTTCAGCATACTGCAAATAGATTAACACTACCCATAGACTCAACACTACCCATAGACTCAACACTACCCATACAGTCAACACTACCCATAGACTAACACTACCCATAGACTAACACAACCCATAGACTAACACTACCCATAGAACAACACTACCCATAGACTCAACACTACCCATGAACCAACACTGCCCATAGACTCAACACTGCCCATAGACTCAACACTACCCATAGACTCAACACTACCCATAGACTCAACACTACCCATAGACTCAACACTACCCATAGACTCAACACTGCCCATAGACTAACACTACCCATTGACTCAACACTGCCCATAGACTCAACACTACCCATAGACTCAACACTACCCATACAGTCAACACTACCCATAGACTAACACTACCCATAGACTAACACAACCCATAGACTAACACTACCCATAGACTCAACACTACCCATAGAACAACACTACCCATAGACTCAACACTACCCATGAACCAACACTGCCCATAGACTCAACACTGCCCATAGACTCAACACTACCCATAGACTCAACACTACCCATAGACTCAACACTACCCATAGACTCAACACTACCCATTGACTCAACACTGCCCATAGACTCAACACTACCCATAGACTCAACACTACCCATAGACTCAATACTACACATAGTCTCAACGCTACACATAGACTAACACTACCCATAGACTCAACACTACCCATAGACTCACACTACACATAGACTCAACACTACCCATAGACAAGGCTACACGGGGAATCTTTGTCATTGTGCGTGTGGGGAGCGGTGGCGCAGCGGTCAGCGCCGCGCTGCCCTACGAACCCGGCAGAGACTCGAATTCGATTCCCGCTCACGGCCAACACCGGTGACGATGATCAGAACCGGTCCTTGGCCTCCGCTAGGTCGACTCAGACTTAAAAGGAGCACCTGGTGCGGTGCGTATAAAACCATGAGCACTCGGGAACAAAGGCGGCCGGGCGTGGCGTTAACCACCGCACTGACCTGCAAGTGTGGTGGTTGAACGTGGCACAGAAGGATGTACCAGGGTGGCGAGATGTTGACTACCTCGCCTGGCATACAGGAGGTTCTGGGCTCAATCCCGACCCCGACGCCTGCTGCTGTGTATTTGCAGCCTGAATGTTCTCCCCGTGGTCGCGTGGACTTTTCTCCGGGTTCTTCGGTTTTTCCCTCCGCTAAAGCACTTGGCTGCCGTAATTCCCACGTGATGATGATAAGCCACTTTTGTTGAGCTATCATTTGTGACCGCCAGGTCGCGTCTGGATAAAAGCTCGACAGCTCAGTGAGGCCTTGCCCGGTAGTTTCACGGCTTCAGTTCTACGTACGGATGTGGAACTCGGCCCGCACCGCCGTACGCAGCCCACCGTGCGAATCGGACCGCGAGCGACGAGTCGCCGCGGGATCCAAACCCCTCGCTACCCGCACCCCGCCGGCTTCCCAAGCGCTCCGTTACAATCAAACGAATTCCAGGGCCAGGCGCACGCACAGACGCGCACGCATGGGACACGCACGCACGCGCCACGTCGCCCGTGCGTGCGCCCACTTGTCCTTCCTCTAACTCGTTCGTCCCTCGCGGCGTTCGTTTTTGTTCGCCGACGACGCCGCCGCCTCTCGCCCCGCGGCTGTCGGTCGCAGCCGCGCCGTGTCCTGGGATCAGGCGGAGCCGGCGGGGTCAGCGGTGGGCTAAGTGGGGGTCGCAGACGCACCCACGTCTCACTCATCCCGCCCCCCCTCCCAACCACCGCAGCGTGTTACCCCCCCCCCCACCCCGATCCGTTGTCATTGTTGTTGTTGTTGTTGTGAATGTTATCGCTGTTTTTGTTGTTCTCATTGTTGTTGTTGTCAACGCTGCTATTGTTGTCATTGCTGTTGTCATTGTTGTTGTCATTGTCGTGGTTGTCATTGTTATCGTCATTGACTTCCCCCACGACATGACGCAATGAGTCAACCCACCCAACCAGGACGGGAACTCGCGACCTTCCGGCTGCGAGCCGCTCGCTCCACCGCGGTGCCAGCTAGCCAGTTCTTCCTATACAAATATACACAAAATTATACACAAATACATACACAAATATACACAATATATACAAATATATACACAATTACATATACAAATACATATACAAATATATACACAAATACATACATAACTATACACAATATATACACAAACACGCGTGAATACTACGACGATTGGGGGTTTGTGTGTTTTGAGGTCTACGTTCATTGAGCGCCGTTCACGTTTAGCCGCATCTCAAAGCGCGGGGGGAAAGGGGGGGCCCGAATCCGCCGGCCGCCAACAATTCCCCCCCCCCAAGCTCTGGTGTCCTACGTTTGTGGGGGGATGTTTGCAGTGCCGGATTAAGCTAGTGCAGGGCCTGTAGCATATGTTGTTATGAAGGAGCCCTAAATGATATTGAAAAAACACAGACATATTCACACATTATTTACTTGCACAGGAAATTTATTGTATTTTTTCACGTGCTATACAGGCAGATAATACGACAAATCGCTGACCTTAAACACCCAGTCGTTAATAAAAGTTGAAGGCAGTATAGTACTACAGTAATAGAGCAGGTGCAGAATCACTGAACCGGAATTGATAGCTTGAAAGCATTTAGCGTGGGGCTCTTGAAAGTGTGGGGCCCGTAGCTACTACACGTGTAGTAGCTACTACACGTGTAGCCGCTACACGTGTAGTAGCTACTACACGTGTAGCTACTACACGTGTAGCAGCTACACGTGTAGTAGCTACACGTGTAGTAGCTGCTACACATTTAGCTACTTTTGCTACGAGGATCATCCGGCACTGTGTGTTTGGCCAACCGCATCGTGAGCCCCGGCTACGTAGTCTCTACGTTCGGAGACGCCGCTGTGGATGGACGGACGGAAGTCCGTGCACGCGAAGGGACTGACGGTCAACACCGATGGGTCACGTGACGGCGTTGACGTGGGGGGGGGGGGGCGGGGGAGAGTCGCGGGCTTAACGGGATTGTATGATGGCGGGTGGATGATGAGACAGAAGACGGTCACCCACCCAAAGACAAAGATCCCCCCCACCCCCATAGCCTTAGCAGACTGTCGGGGCAAAGTGGTGTTCTGGCGAGAAGCCACCTGTGAAGGTCGGCACGGCACACGAGGGGGTGTAGGCGGCCAGCAACACGCTTGGCCGCCTTTGTCTTCCTCGTGGAGAAATGTTTACACACCGCACCAGGTGCTCGTTTTGAGAGGCTGAGTCGACCTAGGGGAGGCCCAGCGCTGGTCCAGATGACCGTCACCGGTGGTGGCCGCTAGCGGGGACAGAACCCTCGGGTCGCCCATGTCGTGTCGATGTGTGTGTAGACGTCACGGAGGACGCTGTACAACCACGTGACCTGTCTGTGTTGTCTGTGTTGTCTTGTCGATGTGTGTGTACACGTCACAAAGGCCCTGTACAACCACGTGACCTGTCTCTGTTGTCTGTGTTGTGTCTTGTCGATGTGTGTGTAGTCGTCACGGAGGACGCTGTACAACCACGTCGCCGGGCTCGAACCGCACCGCCGCTCCCCAGCCCTCCCACGGACACACACACGCACACACAGAGTGAGCAGCAGCAGGGGGCAGCAGGGGGAGGGGGGGCAGCAGGGGAGGGGGGCAGCAGGGGGAGGGGGGGGGCAGCGCCATGGACAGAGGCGCGTGCAGCAGTGGCGAGCGAGCGCTCGTGCAGGACGAGACGAGCGACGGAACGCGACCCCAGAGGACGTCGCTTCACGTGCGGCAGGAGACGGAGCGGTGAAATCATCTCCTGTGGTGCAGGTGGTGCAGGTGGTGCAGGTGGTGGTTCTGGTGGTGGTGGTGCTGGTACCGGTGGTGGTGCTGCTGGTGGTGCTGGTGGTGGTGGTGCTGGTAGTGGTGGTAGTCGTGGTAGTGGTGGATGCTGGTGGTGCTGCTGTTGGTGGTGCTGGTGGTGGTGCTGGTGATGTTGCTGGTAGTGGTGCTGGTGGTGCTGCTGGTGGTGCTGCTGGTGGTGGTGGTGCTGCTGCTGGTGGTGGTGCTGGTGGTGGTGCTGGTAGTGGTGGTGGTGCTGGTAGTGGTGGTGGTGCTGCTGGTGGTGGTGGTGGTGCTGCTGGTGCTGGTGGTGCTGGTGCTGGTTCTGGTGGTGGTGGTGGTGCTGCTGCTGCTGGTGGTGCTGCTGGCGGTGGTGCTGGTGGTGGTTCTGGTGGTGCTGGTAGTGGTGGTAGTGGTGGTGGTGCTGCTGATGGTGGTGCTGGTGATGTTGCTGGTAGTGCTGGTGGTGCTGGTAGTGGTGGTGGTGCTGGTGGTGGTTGTAAGCCGGGCGAGCGATGTTATTTGGCGCCGTGCAACTAACGCCGCAGCCGCCATGAGCAGCTGTCAGCAATTAGGCAGATTAATTGGCATGGCAGGCGATTAAGCTTCACTTGCAGCCCAACAGCGCCTGCTGCATGTTCTGAACCGCTCATTCTGCCTCCCTCCCTCCTCCTGGCATCTGCCTCCATCCACCCACCCACCCTCCCTCCACCATCACCACATCCTCCTCACCTCTCCCATCACCACCACCACCCCCTCTCCCATCACCACCATCACAACCACCATCACCCCCTCCTCTCCTCTCCCATCATCATCATCACCCTCTCCCATCACCACCATCACCCCCCCTCTCCTCTCCCATCACCACCATCACCCTCTCCCATCACCACCACCACCATCACCCCCCTCCTCTCCCATCACCACCATCACCCCCCCTCTCCTCTCCCATCACCACCATCACCCTCTCCCATCACCACCACCACCATCACCCCCCCCTCTCCTCTCCCATCACCACCATCACCCTCTCCCATCACCACCACCACCATCACCCCCCTCCTCTCCCATCACCACCACCACCATCACCCCCCTCCTCTCCCATCACCACCATCACCACCACCATCACCCCCCTCCTCTCCCATCACCACCACCACCATCCTCCTACCCCACGTCAGCGCCCCCTCCCCTCTTTCCTCCTCGCCACTCCCCAAAGCTCGGCCCAGGGAGAGGGGGTCTCGTCTCGCTCGCCCTCCCCCCAGTGCGTCACCGCCGCCGTCGACCTTGTTGTTCACGTATATCCACATTGTTGTTGTTGTTGTTGTACTCGTGTTGTTGTTGTTGCTGTATTAGTGTCTTGCGCTGCAAGGATTTAACCGCGCGGCTTACGAGATGCGCTCAAGAATCACGACAGCCCAGGCAGCCCTCACCAGCTCCAGCTGTTTGCAATCATCCCCCCCCCAGCCACCGCCCCCCACAGCCCCCCCCCCCCGAACACTCCTCCCCCGCCCCCCTCGCTAATGCTCTGTCATTCCGTGGCCCTTCAGCAGCCCCCCCCCAACCTCCACCCTGTCCCCCCCCTCCCTTCGTCGGCAGCACGCGGGGCGAGAGACGCGAGAATGCGAACCGCTCGTGGGCATCGTCATCATCGTCGTCGTCGTCATCATCATCATCATCCTCGTCGTTGTCGTCGTCGTCATCGTCATCATCGTCATCATCATCATCGTCGTCGTCGTCAGCATCATCGTCGTCATCATCATCGTCGTCGTCGTCATAGTCGTCGGACGGGGGGGGGGGGTCATTGTCGCTGCTGCAGCGCCAAGTGGGCCAAGTAGGGATGGATAGTCTCTTAAGGAGTCTACGGGTCTCTAAGCGAGTCTACGGGTCTCTAAACGAGTCTACGGGTCTCTAAGCGAGTCTACGGGTCTCTAAACGGGTCTCTAAGCGAGTCTACGGGTCTCTAAGTGAGTATACGGGTCTCTAAACGAGTCTACAGGTCTCTAAACGAGTCTACGGGTCTCTAAGCGAGTCTACGGGTCTCTAAGCGAGTCTACGGGTCTCTAAAGGAGTCTACGGGTCTCTAAGCGAGTCTACGGGTCTCTAAGCGAGTCTACGGGTCTCTAAGCGAGTCTACGGGTCTCTAAACAAGTCTACAGGTCTCTAAACGAGTCTACGGGGCTCTACGCGAGTTTACGGGTCTCTAAGCGAGTCTACGGGTTTATAAACGAGTCTACGGGTCTCTAAGCGAGTCTACGGGTCTCTAAGCGAGTCTACGGGTCTCTAAGCGAGTCTACGGGTAAATTTCGATTTAAAGCTTTCGTGACTGCAGGGATTCATCTTCTTGGTTCTTTCGCTAAAGTCACGTAGAAGGGAAGTAATACAATAATAAAAAGAAAACATAATAAAATAATTCTCACGACATTTCGGCCACAACGCAAGTAGCCTTCCTCAGGTGGAGAACAGGTCTCCTCGACAGTCTACGGGTCTCTAAACGAGTCTACGGGTCTCTAAACGAGTCTACGGGTCTCTAAACGAGTCTACGGGTCTCTAAACGAGTCTACGGGTCTCTAAACGAGTCTACGGGTCTCTAAGCGAGTCTACGGGTCTCTAAGGGAGTTTACGGGTCTCTAAACGAGTCTACGGGTCTCTAAGCGAGTCTACGGGTATCTAAGCGAGTCTGCGGGTAAATTTCGATTTAAAGCTTTCGTGACTGCAGGGATTCATCTTCTTGGTTCTTTCGCTAAAGTCACGTAGAAGGGAAGTAATACAATAATAAAAAGAAAACATAATAAAAGAATTCTCACGACATTTCGGCCACAACGCAAGTAGCCTTCCTCAGGTGGAGAACAGGTCTCCTCGACAGTCTACGGGTCTCTAAACGAGTCCTACGGGTCTCTAAGCGATTCTACGGGTCTCTAAACGAGTCTACGGGTCTCTAAACGAGTCTACGGGTCTCTAAACGAGTCTACGGGTCTCTAAACGAGTCTACGGGTCTCTAAACGAGTCTACGGGTCTCTAAACGAGTCTACGGGTCTCTAAGCGAGTCTACGGGTCTCTAAGCGAGTCTACAGGTCTCTAAACGAGTCTACGGGTCTCTAAACGAGTCTACGGGTCTCTAAACAAGTCTACGGGTCTCTAAACGAGTCTACGGGTCTCTAAGCGAGTCTACGGGTCTCTAAACGAGTCTACGGGTCTCTAAACGAGTCTACGGGTCTCTAAACGAGTCTACGGGTCTCTAAACGAGTCTACGGGTCTCTAAACAAGTCTACGGGTCTCTAAACGAGTCTACGGGTCTCTAAGCGAGTCTACGGGTCTCTAAACGAGTCTACGGGTCTCTAAACGAGTCTACGGGTCTCTAAACGAGTCTACGGGTCTCTAAACAAGTCTACGGGTCTCTAAACAAGTCTACGGGTCTCTAAACGAGTCTACGGGTCTCTAAACGAGTCTACGGGTCTCTAAACGAGTCTACGGGTCTCTAAACGAGTCTACGGGTCTCTAAACAAGTCTACGGGTCTCTAAACGAGTCTACGGGTCTCTAAACGAGTCTACGGGTCTCTAAGCGAGTCTACGGGTCTCTAAACGAGTCTACGGGTCTCTAAACGAGTCTACGGGTCTCTAAACGAGTCTACGGGTCTCTAAACAAGTCTACGGGTCTCTAAACGAGTCTACGGGTCTCTAAACGAGTCTACGGGTCTCTAAACGAGTCTACGGGTCTCTAAGCGAGTCTACGGGTCTCTAAGCGAGTCTACGGGTCTCTAAACGAGTCTACGGGTCTCTAAACGAGTCTACGGGTCTCTAAACGAGTCTACGGGTCTCTAAACGAGTCTACGGGTCTCTAAGCGAGTCTACGGGTCTCTAAACGAGTCTACGGGTCTCTAAACAAGTCTACGGGTCTCTAAGCGAGTCTACGGGTCTCTAAGCGAGTCTACGGGTCTCTAAGCGAGTCTACGGGTCTCTAAGCGAGTCTACGGGTCTCTAAGCGAGTCTACGGGTCTCTAAACGAGTCTACGGGTCTCCTCAACAGTCTACGGGTCTCTAAGCGAGTCTACGGGTCTCTAAGCGAGTCTACGGGTCTCTAAGCGAGTCTACGGGTCTCTAAGCGAGTTTACGGGTCTCTTAACGAGTCTACGGGTCTCTAAGCGAGTCTACGGGTCTCTAAACGAGTCTACGGGTCTCTAAGTAAGTCTACGGGTCTCTAAGTGAGTCTACGGGTCTCTAAACGAGTCTACGGGTCTCTAAGTGAGTCTACAGGTCTCTAAGTGAGTTTACGGGTCTCTAAGTGACTCTACGGGTCTCTAAACGAGTCTACGGGTCTCTAAACGAGTCTACGGGTCTCTAAGCGAGTCTACGGGTCTCTAAACGAGTCTATGGGTGTCTAAACGAGTCTATGGGTGTCTAAATGAGTCTACGGGTCTCTAAGCGAGTCTATGGGTCTCTAAACGAGTCTACGGGTCTCTAAACAAGTCTACGGGTCTCTAAACGAGTCTACGGGTCTCTAAACGAGTCTACGGGTCTCTAAACAAGTCTACGGGTCTCTACGCGAGTCTACGGGTCTCTAAGCGAGTCTACGGGTCTCTAAACGAGTCTACGGGTCTCTAAGTGAGTCTACGGGTCTCTAAACGAGTCTACGGGTCTCCAAGTGAGTTTACGGGTCTTTAAACGAGTCTACGGGTCTCTAAGCGAGTTTACGGGTCTCTAAAAGAGTCTACGGGTCTCTAAGCGAGTCTACGGGTCTCTAAACGAGTCTACGGGTCTCTAAACAAGTCTACGGGTCTCTAAGCGAGTCTACGGGTCTCTAAGCGAGTCTACGGGTCTCTAAGCGAGTCTACGGGTCTCTAAACGAGTCTACGGGTCTCCTCAACAGTCTACGAGTCTCTAAGCGAGTCTACGGGTCTCTAAGCGAGTCTACGGGTCTCTAAGCGAGTCTACGGGTCTCTAAGCGAGTTTACGGGTCTCTAAACGAGTCTACGGGTCTCTAAGTGAGTCTACAGGTCTCTAAGTGAGTTTACGGGTCTCTAAGTGACTCTACGGGTCTCTAAACGAGTCAACGGGTCTCTAAACGAGTCTACGGGTCTCTAAACGAGTCTATGGGTGTCTAAACGAGTCTATGGGTCTCTAAGCGAGTCTATGGGTCTCTAAACGAGTCTACGGGTCTCTAAACGAGCCTACGGGTCTCTAAACGAGTCTACGGGTCTCTAAACGAGTCTACGGGTCTCTAAACAAGTCTACGGGTCTCTACGCGAGTCTACGGGTCTCTAAGCGAGTCTACGGGTCTCTAAACGAGTCTACGGGTCTCTAAACGAGTCTACGGGTCTCTAAACGAGTCTACGGGTCTCTAAACAAGTCTACGGGTCTCTACGCGAGTCTATGGGTCTCTAAACGAGTCTACGGGTCTCTAAACGAGTCTATGGGTGTCTAAACGAGTCTATGGGTGTCTAAATGAGTCTACGGGTCTCTAAGCGAGTCTATGGGTCTCTAAACGAGTCTACGGGTCTCTAAACGAGTCTACGGGTCTCTAAACAAGTCTACGGGTCTCTACGCGAGTCTACGGGTCTCTAAGCGAGTCTACGGGTCTCTAAACGAGTCTACGGGTCTCTAAGTGAGTCTACGGGTCTCTAAACGAGTCTACGGGTCTCTAAGTGAGTTTACGGGTCTTTAAACGAGTCTACGGGTCTCTAAGCGAGTTTACGGGTCTCTAAACGAGTCTACGGGTCTCTAAGCGAGTCTACGGGTCTCTAAACGAGTATATGGGTCTCTAAGTGAGTCTACGGGTCTCTAAGTGAGTCTACGGGTCTCTAAACGAGTCTACGGGTCTCTAAGTGAGTCTACAGGTCTCTAAGTGAGTTTACGGGTCTCTAAGTGACTCTACGGGTCTCTAAACGAGTCTACGGGGCTCTAAACGAGTCTACGGGTCTCTAAGCGAGTCTACGGGTCTCTAAGCGAGTCTACGGGTCTCTACGTGAGTCTACGGGTCTCTAAACGATACTATGGGTCTCTAAGCGTATCTATGGATTTCTAAGGCGAGTCTATGGTCTCTAAGTGAGTCTACGGGTCTCTTAGCGAGTCTACGGTCTCTAAACGAGTCTACGGGTCTCTAATCGTGCATCATCAGTGGCGTAGTAACTACATTATGAGTGGCGGGAGTAACTACATTATCAGTGGTGTAGTAACTACATTATCAGTGGTGTAGTAACTACATTATGAGTGGCGTAGTAACTACATTATCAGTGGTGTAGTAACTACATTATCAGTGGCGTAGTAACTACATTATCAGTGGTGTAGTAACTACATTATCAGTGGCGTAGTAACTATATTATCAGCTCAGGGGGTGCATCAATCCCTCAGGTGAAGCCCCAGTATTTGATTTGTCTCCTGGCAGCACCTCGAGGCTGCTCTAGATCGCGGCTCCGCTTGCCCTAATCCCATCGTCGTCGTTGCGCTCACGGCCTCGAACATCTAATGCTGTAGGGGCACCGCGCTCCGTGTTTGCTGAATGCAGCCACTGACAGCTCTCGTTGCATTAAAATAAAAAAAATCCAGCGACTAACCCGGTTTCAATTCATTTAAGCCGCGTTTTTTTTTAAATCAGTGTTTGTGTCTTCCTTGACACTGGTTGTTGTTGTTGTTACAAACACATCTCACCATGGTGGTTGTCAGGTGGGTGGGGGCCAACTCGTAGCTGTGACCACCATGGGGGGAGGGGGGGGGCAAGACACCCCCTGCCCCCCCCACGCTCGTTACGCCGCTACTGCTCCACGGCGTTTAATTAAGGAGGCACATGAGGGGGGGGGGGGGCTGGGGGGAGGGGGGGGCTGGGGGGGAGAGCGGCGTGGCGCTGCCTTCCGCGTTATTTCACCATTTCCCCACCACTGACATTTACAGGCAAAGAACAGATTACAAATCATGCCCTCTCCGATCCTCATTAACATTTGTCAAAAGCCTCCGCCGCGAAAACGCACGCGCACGAGCACTCGTCACGTGCACGAGCACGCTGCCTGGCACACACACGCGCACCATCTCTCCTGCTCCACTACTGGGTGTTGTATTTTAAGAGAGAGAGAGGGGGGGAGGCCGTTTGAAGTTGACATCAAAAAAGGTGTCGCGCACAAGGGAGGCGTCCGTGTCGAGCGGGCGACGGAGAGATAGGGGGGGAGAGAGGGAGGGGGGAGAGAGGGGGGGAGAGGGGGGGGAGAGAGGGGGGGGGGGGGAGAGAGGGGGGGAGAGGGGGGGGGAGAGAACGAAATGATGAACGAAGCAAAGTGCCGACTACACCGAGCATCTTCTTGTTTCCACTGATCGTAAAAAAGAGAGAGAGTGGGGGGAGAGATCAGAGCTCTCCGTTGGGCCAGGAGGAGCTATCGACGACGCAATGGGCATGGAGGAAGAGGAGGAGGCGGAGGGAGGGGGGGGAGAGGGGGGGAATCTGGCGCTGCCACGGATAATCGCGTTGTTAGGCAGCTGCCACGGGGAGAGAGGGGGCGAGAGGGACAGGGAGAGAGAGAGAGAGACAGGGAGAGAGGCAGAGAGAGAGAGACAAATGATGAACGAAGCAAAGTGGCGACTACACCGAGCATCTTCTTGTTTCCTCTGATCGTAAAAAAAACAGAGACAGGCCACGGGCCCAGTGATGGCCGTGGGTAGGGGAGTGGGACTCTGTACTCGAGGCCAGGTTCGGGTAGAGCGGTGTGGGTGGAGCGGCGTGGGTGGAGCGGCGTGGGTGGAGCGGCGTGGGGAGAGCGGCGTGGGTGGAGCGGTGTGGGTGGAGCGGCGTGGGTGGAGCGGCGTGGGTGGAGCGGCGTGGGGGGAGCGGCGTGGGGGGAGCGGCGTGGGTGGAGCGGCGTGGGTGGAGCGGCGTGGGTGGAGCGGCGTGGGGAGAGCGGTGTGGGTGGAGCGGCGTGGGTGGAGCGGCGTGGGTGGAGCGGCGTGGGGGGAGCGGCGTGAGTGGAGCGGCTTCTGCGCTCGTGTGCACAGCGCCGCTGCGTCGCTCTCCCCACTCGTGCGTCGCTGCAAACGACGGCGGTGACACCAGCCGCCCGCGGACTGGCAAACCCCCCCCCACCAACCCCCCCCACCACCCCTCCCACCACCACCCACCACCCCCCCCCACCATCCCCCACGCGCGCATTGCCCGACACGGCAAGGCGAGCCCGACGGCAGCTGGAAGGAATCAACGGGCGCCGTCGAGCGGACGACGGCCGCGGTGCCTCCGCCCCTCCGCCCCTCCACCCGCCCACGCGCGCCGGGAGCGGTCGCCACGAACGAGCGGCGACACCTCGCTGCCGTCCTCGTCGGCGAGGAGCGTAAACCGTCGTCACGTGACACTCCGCTCGTCCGGCGGCGGCGGAGGCTTCTGGCCAAGCCGTCGAACAAAGGCGGCGGTGTCATCACCGCGTCGCGACGCGCTTTCAGACGCGCTTCTGCGGCCGTCTGGAACGCTCTTCCCTTCCGATGTTAGGAAGCCACTGGAGCTAGGCAACTTTTAAATCAGACCTGGCCCGGGGAATCGAACTCAAGGTGAGCCGGACTCGGTGGGGTACGCACAAAGACGAGCCACTGCGCCACCGCTCTACGCCGAGAGTTGCAATGCCGATTATTTACCCAGAGTCAAGAGCCTCCAAACTCAACTAAAAACGAAACTATCTTTTCAACTATTTTACCAGCTCAGGCCCACTGAGCAATGCAGCGTTTTTCTCAGAAGCGACCTGGCTATCACGAATAGTAACCTAACCAAGTCGCTTATCATCATTGTCACGTGACAATTGATAGCAGCAGCAGCAAAATACTCTAAACGCGTGGCGATGTTGATTTAAAACGTGGAGGGAAAACCCGGAGAAGGCGAAGAAAAATCCACGCGACCACGGAGAGAGACACGCAAACTCCACAAATACAGCAGCAGGCGTCAGGGTCTGGATCGAACCCACGACCTCCTCCGTAACAGGCGAGGGAGTCAACATCTCCCAGCCCCTGCGGCACTGCAGCGCTCTTCTCAGGAGGGCCCTGTGATGTTGGAACGTTTTCGCCGATTCTGGGTATCAAGTGATCAGCTTCTCGTGGGGAGAAGCCGGAAACCCCCGGTGGAAGAGCCAGTGTGCCGCCCCCCGGCCGGGTGACACTCGAGGTCAAGGGTCAACTCCCGCCCATGCCGCCTCCTGGAGACCCCAAGCCCACAGCACTGGCGTGCCCCGGCAGTTTCCCTTTCGAGAATGGTGGCGATGGTGTTCGTGGTGACGGTGGTGGTGGCGGCGGTGACGTTGTCACCGCCGCCGTGTCACGGGGCAATAATCGGCGCTCACAGTAAACCAAAGGGGACGTCCTCTGCGAAGAGCGGTGCGATGCCGCCGCTTGTCCAACAAGCACGGTCTCCGCTTGTGGCATCCACGCTGGGCGCTGGCAGGAGGGGGGGGAGAGGGTTCGGTGGCAAGACGGAGGCTCACGGTCGGCCGGGCCGGCACTGGGCGACGCTTCCGGCACTGGGCCCTTCTCGATCGTACGAAGTGAAACGTGTCCGCGACCGACGGAACCACGGCTGTGACTTGACCCTTCCCGTTCCGATGACCTCTCACCCGTCCAGCCTCTCACCCGTCCAGGCTGCAACACGAGGCACTTTGAGCTCTTGCTCCGACGCCCTCCAAGTTCGCGGTCGAGCACCGCGTCCGGTTTGCGAAATACGCGCTCGCTATGAATTTGCGTGGCTTTTTGTGAACAACTTATTATTGTTACCATTATAATATCGCCCGTGTGCGTCTCGCTCGCCCTGTGGATCTTCAACAATATCCGAATGAGAGCCGCCGCTGCCAAGCCCCCTTACTCACGAACCCGCCTCCCGTGATTGACAAGCCCAGTCCCCGGTAGCCGTGACAACGACCCGGGGTCCTCGCCAGCAGCGGAGGTACCGCACGGAACGCAGCGAGCGATGGACGGGTCGGTGGATTGATTGACACACTGACAGACACACACACGGACTGACTTGCACATGGACTCACAGACGGACAAGGGTAAACACCTATTACTACTGTGTGTATATTATAAATACGCCTGCCATGCGGTATTTATACATCCCAGTGTACTGGGATAATAATAATACAAATATTATACAGCCATTTAATACTGATAATAACGTAAGGCACACGAAAGGCACATGTAACGCACACGGAACGCACACGGAACGCACACGGGCGCACGGAGAGATCAGCGACGCTTCCAGCCGATTAACAAGTGGGTTGGTGGGAGTGGGGGAGAAAAGCGGAGCACCAACCGGAGAAGACCCACGCGTGAGAGGGGGAAACACTCTATCCCCGCACAGAGCAAACAGATGGGGATGAGTCCACACACTCTGCTGTACCGCCGTCTTCTACCTGGCAGAGCCAGCGGGGACGGCTTCTCCTTGACACCCACCCACGGGTAGAAGGGAGTTTCACAACCCATCTGTGTGGTGATCCACCAACCCTCGCTGCTGCTGCTGCTGCTGCTGCGTCCACAGCGCTGGGTTAAAGGCAGCAGCAGCAGCAGCAGCAGTGCAGCCACCACCACCGCTGCCCGGCCATTGCCACTCCACTGCTGGATGAAGGCCACCCCATGCCGTATGGGTTACCGGGGGTTGTTTGAGCAGCGGGGGGCGGCGGTTGTCCGGGGTCTGGCCCGTCACCCTTCGCGCCCCCGATGTTAGCCGTGGCCGGGTCTGCCAACTCTGCCAACTCAAGCGACCAACATCATAGCCGCTCACGCTCACCGCTGCGCCACCAGTCCCCCCCACCGCCGCCACCAGGAAGGAATGATAACTTGACGGAGCAGATGGAGATCACAGAAGATCTTTGATCTTCGTATGCAAAGATCACCCCCCTCCCGTGTCGCCTTAACAGGGCTGTAGGGACAAGTGCTGTTAGCGAGCAGCACCTACGAAGGCCGGCACTGTGGCACACGAGGGGGTCGGTGGCCAGCACCACGCCCGCCCGTCTTTGTCTCCCCAGTGGCGAAGTTTACGACACGCCGCGTGGCGATGATCAGACATCGCAGCAGGTACTCTCTAGGATGTACGCGTGCTGAACTTCTATCGCAACCGCACGTGGCCAACCGTGCTCGTCGGAGGCGCCGAGTCGACCTAGGGGAGGCCCAAGGCCCGGTGAGGATCTTCGTCACCGGCGGTGTCGGTGGCCGTGAGCGGGGGCCGAACCGGGGGCTCGACGGCATCGTCGCCACCGCTCCCCCGCACTGTACGACGTCGCGCGCACGTCGCGAGGACACGGGAGCTCATGACTAATGTCATCTGTTACGATGCATTATTCAGGAGCTACGTCTCTCTGGAGTCGACAAGACCGTTGCTCAAATGACTGGCAGGGCTGTAAATAGATTTTGCGATTCGGCAAAAGCCACGGGCGGTGGTGATCGCAGCGTCGGCGGGACATCGGCGGCGCGGTTTTGCCGATCGAGCGCCGATCCGCGCTTCTTTTGCGCACTTCCCAGTTTGTTTGCATTCCGTTCTCTTCTGGAGAGCGTGAAAGAGCAGCCGCACGGATTAGGGAACCGTACGGGGGTTTAACGACGTCGTTGTCGCTATGGTCATCATCGTCATCATCATTGTCATCATGATCGTTGTCGTCATGGTCATCATCATCGTCATCATCGTCATGCGGTCGATCCAGCAGTGGATCGACCGCAATCGGTAGCCAGGGGTCCCCGCGGCGCCGTCACGATCTGCGAGCTCCAGCCAGCCCCAGGCTCCACATCCATCTCCACCCCCCCCCGTTCCTCCTCCCGTCCCCCCATCCATCCGTCCGTCCGCTCGTCTGTCCATAACTCCCATTCCATCTCAATCCATCTCCCCCTCGCCTCTCGTCCATCCATCTCCCCCGTCCATCCATCTCCCCCGTCCATCGCTTCGTCGTCTGTCTGTCTGCCCCGTCCGTCGTCCATCCGTCTGTCTGGCCTCTCTGCCCGTCCATCTGTCCCTTCCGTTTCATAAGATTCCATCTCTCCCCTCGACTCCCTCCCCCCCTTCCTCCCTGCCACCCACCAATCCATCTCTCCAATCCGTCCATCCACACCATCCCATCACCCCACCCACCCGTTCCCGCCCGCATTCCACCCGCACCTCCCACTCCATCTTCTCCCTCCCATCCCCTCCTTCCCATCTCGCCCCATCAATCTTACGCCATCATCCCCCCCCACACCGCCCCCCCACATCCCACCCCCACCGCGGTGTTTGCGAGCCGCGCCGTGTGCTGCCCTCTTATGGGGTGCGGCTGTTGCGGAAATTCGCTTCAGACCGACGCCCATCGCTCACTCGCAGCGACCCTCGGCCAAGTCGCCTGTGATGAAGTGCTCAGCGGAGAGAACAGAAACACAGAGAGCCAGGCAGGCAGCGCCGTGCCCCTCCCCCCTTCCCCTCCTCCTCCTCCTGGCCAACCAAACACCCCCCCCCCACCTCCCATCGCTCCCAACCTCGTTCACTCACAGACCCACTCATCCACCCACCAACACAGCAACACACTCATTCACTCACAGAGCCACTCATCCACCCACCAACACACCCACCCAGCAACACACTCATTCACTCACAGACCCACTCATCCACCCACCAACACACCCAACCAGCAACACACTCATTCACTCACAGACCCACTCATCCACCCACCAACACAGCAACACACTCATTCACTCACAGACCCACTCATCCACCCACCAACACACCCAACCAGCAACACACTCATTCCCTCATAAACCTACTCATCCACCCACCAACACACCCACCCAGCAACACACTCATTCACTCACAGACCCACTCATCCACCCACCAACACACCCACCCAGCAACACACTCATTCACTCACAGACCCACTCACCCACCCACCCAGCAACACACTCATTCACTCACAGACCCACTCATCCACCCACCAACACAGCAACACACTCATTCACTCACAGACCCACTCATCCACCCACCCAGCAACACACTCATTCACTCACAGACCCACTCATCCACCCACCAACACAGCAACACACTCATTCACTCACAGACCCACTCACCCACCCACCAACACACCCACCCAGCAACACACTCATTCACTCACAGACCCACTCATCCACCCACCAACACACCCACCCAGCAACACACTCATTCACTCACTCAAGAACCCACCAACCCACTCACTCACGAACCCACCAACCCACCCACTCACTCACGAACCCACCAACCCACCCACTCAGGAACCCACCCACTCACTCAGGAACCCACCAACCCACCAACTCACGAACCCACCAACCCACCCACTCAGGAACCCCCCAACCCACCCACTCACTCAGGAACCCACCAACCCACCAACTCACGAACCCACCAACCCACCCACTCACTCAGGAACCCACCAACCCACCAACCCACCGACCCACCCACTCACTCACGAACCCACTCACCCACCAACCCACTCACGAACCCACCGACCCACCCACTCACTCACGAACCCACTCACTCACGACCCCACCAACCCACCGACCCACCCACTCACTCACGAACCCACTCATTCACCAACCCACTCACGAACCCACCGACCCACCAACCCACCGACCCACCCACTCACTCACGAACCCACCAACCCACCCACCCACTCACGAACCCACTCACTCACGAACCCACCAACCCACCGACCCACCCACTCACTCACGAACCCACTCACTCACCAACCCACTCACTCACCAACCCACTCACGAACCCACCGACCCACCAACCCACCGACCCACCCACTCACTCACGAACCCACCAACCCACCCACCCACTCACGAACCCACCGACCCACCCGCTCATCCACCGTGACCCTGCCTCGACGCGAGCTGCACCAACAGCGCCGCCGCCGCCGCGATCATCACTCGCAGTCACGCACCGTTCTGCCGAGCCATTGGTTACCACCCTCACTCAGCCGCCACCACCACCAGACACACACACACGACTAAGCCCCCACCACCACCACCACCACCCCTCCCCCCCGTCATCGAAGCGTGGCTAGGCTTGATAAATGCGGCTGTCAGTGCGGGAGCAATTAAATCTAAATTGAGGCGAGGCTTGCTGCGCAGTGGCGCGCACTCGAGGGCCGTGGATCAGCTTTCAGCGCACGCCACTGTAGCTGTAGCTGCTGCTGCTGATGTAGCTGCTGCTGCTGCTGATGCAGTGGTGGTGGTGGTGGCTGTCAGGGATATCTCAGCCGGTCAGGGATATCTCAGCCGGTCAGGGCCCTTCCCCGAGATCGAACTCTGTCTCGAATGAGCGCCTGGTGCGGTGCGTCAACATTGCCACTTAGGGAGACAAAGGCGGTGGGGTGCCGGCCACCCTGCACATCGTGTGCCACAGTGATGGCCTTCACAGCTGCTCCTGCTGCTGCTGCTAGCAGCGCTTAAGAGGCTACGCGGGGGATCTTCGTCTTCGTGGCCGTACGCTCAGCGGAAATAATCTGGAGTCGAAAAAAATTGCCGCGTAGCTATCACCACGCCTGCTCAGCCATCACCACGCCTGCTCACCCATCGCCACGCCTGCTCACCCATCGCCACGCCTGCTCACCCATCGCCACGCCTGCTCACCCATCGCCACGCCTGCTCACCCATCGCCACGCCTGCTCACCCATCGCCACGCCTGCTCACCCATCGCCACGCCTGCTCAGCCATCGCCACGCCTGCTCACCCATCGCCACGCCTGCTCACCCATCGCCACGCCTGCTCACCCATCGCCACGCCTGCTCACCCATCGCCACGCCTGCTCACCCATCGCCACGCCTGCTCACCCATCGCCACGCCTGCTCACCCATCGCCACGCCTGCTCACCCATCGCCACGCCTGCTCAGCCATCGCCACGCCTGCTCACCCATCGCCACGCCTGCTCACCCATCGCCACGCCTGCTCACCCATCGCCACGCCTGCTCACCCATCGCCACGCCTGCTCACCCATCGCCACGCCTGCTCAGCCATCGCCACGCCTGCTCAGCCATCGCCACGCCTGCTCACCCATCGCCACGCCTGCTCACCCATCGCCACGCCTGCTCACCCATCGCCACGCCTGCTCACCCATCGCCACGCCTGCTCACCCATCGCCACGCCTGCTCACCCATCGCCACGCCTGCTCACCCATCGCCACGCCTGCTCACCCATCGCCACTCCTGCTCAGCCATCACCACGCCTG
>NC_136169.1:4413094-4459197 GCF_965212315.1 Lampetra planeri
CTCACTCTGTAGAACAGGGGGAGATCACACAAACTCCACTCACTCTGTAGAGCAGGGGGAGATCACACAAACTCCACTCACTCTGTAGAGCAGGGAGAGAACACAAACTCCCGGAGACAAATCCACGCGACCACGGGGAGAGAGAAAGCAGGCGTCAGGGTCGGGATCGATCCCACGACCTCCTGTACACCAAGCGAGGTAGTTAACATCTTCCAGCCACCATGATGATGAGAGGCACGCACACTACAAATATACAGCAAGTGTCGTCAGAGTCGGGATCGATCCCACGACCTCCTGTACACCAGGCGAGGGAGTTAACATCGAGGGAGGAGGGGGTCCTGTTCTGCAGGCGGGTGGCGCGATACGGCAATTGCAGGGCTGCGCCTCTGTCTTTTGTCGTCGTAACATTATTTCAGGAGATGTCTGGTCGGCTTAAGTCTGCGAGCAGCAACACTGCGAGCTGCGGTTCTGTATTATTAAGAGATTAGCCGAGCGAGGTTTTATCCGATCGGGATAACCAACGGGAACGCGTTGAAATCACTTTCCTCCTGCCCCTACCGCCGGCAGAGGGTTTGCCGCCTCCTCTCATTCCCACCACGAGCCCCCGGCGTGGACCCAACCCCGGTGGAGTTTCTCGGCCAGCGCCAGGCCTCGGCACGGCGTCCGTGACGACGCGGGGGCAGAGGGACGTCGCCATACCAGAGGTCGCAACCGGGTACCCGATACCCGTACCCTACCCGATACCCAGCTACCCGTACCCGGCCGGGTAAGGGTAGCCGTTTGTGACCCTGGTGCGGCCGGGTACGGGTAGGGGTAAGGAATCAAAACCCGTTTGCGACCTCTGCGCCAGACGCAGAGGAGCACTTCGGGAGTAATGAGCGTTGGTCAGTCTGCTGTGAAGGCAGCGGTGTGTGTCTGTGGTGTGTGTGTGCTGTGTGTGTGGTGTGTCTGTGGAGTGTGTGTGGTGTGTGTATGGTGTGTGTGTGGTGAGTCTGTGGTGTGTGTGTGGTGTGTCTGTGTGGGGTGTATGTGTGGTGTGTGTGTGGTGTGTGTGTGGTGTGTGTGTGGTGTGTGTATGGTGTGTGTGTGGTGTGTGTGTGGTGTGTGTGTGGTGTGTGTGTGGTGTGTGTATGGTGTGTGTGGTGTGTGTGTGGTGTGTGTGTGGTGTGTGTGTGGTGTGTGTATGGTGTGTGTGTGGTGTGTCTGTGGTGAGTCTGTGGTGTGTGTGTGGTGTGTCTGTGTGGGGTGTGTGTGGTGTGCTTGTGGTGTGTGTGCAGTGTGTGTGCGGTGTGTCTGCGGTATGTGTGCGGTGTGTGTGTGGTGTGTCTGTGTGGTGTGTCTGTGGTGTGTGTGTGGTGTGTCTGTGGAGTGTGTGTGTGGTGTGTCTGTGGTGTGCCTGTGGCGTGTGTGGCGTGTGTGGTGTGTCTGTGTGGTGTGTTTGTGGTGTGTGTGTGGTGTGTCTGTGGAGTGTGTGTGTGGTGTGTCTGTGGTGTGCCTGTGGCGTGTGTGGCGTGTGTGGTGTGTCTGTGTGGTGTGTCTGTGGTGTGCCTGTGGTGTGTGTGCGGTGTGTGTGTGGTGAGTCTGTGGTGCGTGTGTGGTGTGTGTGCGGTGTGTCTGTGTGGTGTGTCTGTGGTGTGCCTGTGGTGTGTGTGCGGTGTGTGTGTGGTGAGTCTGTGGTGAGTCTGTGGTGCGTGTGTGGTGTGTGTGCGCTGTGTGTGCGGTGTGTCTGTGTGGTGTGTCTGTGGTGTGTGTGCGGTGTGTGTGTGGTGAGTCTGTGGTGCGTGTGTGGTGTGTGTGCGCTGTGTGTGTGGTGTGTCTGTGGTGTGCCTGTGGTGTGTGTGTGGTGTGTCTGTGGTGTGTCTGTGGTGTGCCTGTGGTGTGTGTGCAGTGTGTGTGTGGTGTGTGTGTGGTGTGTGTGCGCTGTGTGTGTGGTGTGTCTGTGGTGTGTGGTGTGTGTGTGGTGTGTGGTGTGTGTGTGGTGTGTGGTGTGTGTGGTGTGTGTGTGGTGTGTCTGTGGTGTGCCTGTGGTGAGTCTGTACAGCGGTCTTCAAAACAGCGACCCCGGTACCAGATCTCGGCTAGAAATAAATTCCCGTCACCCCGCACGACAGATGCCAAGCCCGCAAGGTGGCAACCCCGCAAGGTGGGTGTGTGGATGACTGAGTGGTTGAGTGTGCTGGCGAGTGAGTGGCTGAATTAGTGGCTGGGTGAGTGGGTATGTAGGTGAGTGAGTGGGCGGGCGGGTGAGTGAATGAGTGGAGTGCACGTGCTAAGTTGGGCTGGTTACCACCTTCTAACGGCTGCAGACGAAGCCCGGGCACACGTCTCAGTCAGCACGAGGTCTCTCGCCACAGCCGCGTGGCCGAACGTGATCATGAAGTCCCACGCGGCCGTAGCGGCACTCGGTCTCGACGACAAATCGCGATTCCTGCCGCCCTAACACAGACGCCAGTACCCGGACTGGTGGCAACCTTCCTCCAACTAGATGCAGATCGAGGGGGGGGGGGGGAGAAGGGATTGGTGGGGGGTAGGGGGTGTCGGAGGAGGATTTTGTGACACGTTTGGTCATTGAAAATGTAAAAAAATTGCAATAAAACAAAACAACAACACACGAGGGTGCAAAACGACGCCCACAAGCACGGGTTCTGTACCACGTGATTCACGTGTACGACGTCACCACTCGTGTGACGTCAACCCGCGTGTGACGTCACCCCGCGTGTGACGTCACAACGCGTGTGACGTCACCCCGCGTGTGACGTCACCCCGCGTGTGACGTCACCCCGCGTGTGACGTCACCTCGCCGACGCCTCCACAGATCCCTTTTAGCTCTGCGTCGTCGTCATCGTCGTTTACAATCGCCAAGTGGGAGACCCTCAACCAACTGAAGAGGGCGCAAATAAAAATGGCCGCTACGTGGTGCATCATCCTCCTCCTCCTCCTGTGCCTTGGCGAATTCTCTCCCTCCACGCTGTCCATGACTGCCCACCCTGACCCTCCGGTTTCCAAGCGTGGACGTTGTTTAACCATCTCCACGCCGCTTTCGTGCCGACTGGTATTGTAACCTTCTGACCCCGCGCCCCGACCTGGACGCCTGTGAAAAAAAAGAGCTTCATAGCTCATCGGATTTCTCCAGGAGAAGTTAAAAAAAAAAACCCAAAACATCCGATTCCGGACTCGCCACCGGCGTTAGCCGTGGGCGGGAATCGAACTCGGCGCGTTCGCTGCGTTCGCATCGGCGGTGCGCCGACCACCGGCACACATCGCCGCATTCACCACGGCAGTGGAAAAAACAAGGACGAGTTAAGAAAAACCTTGCACACGCGTGGATTCACGTTGACGCTTTCCAGCATGCGTTCGTCTCCGAAAGTCGCTGCGTCGGCAGAACGAAAGGTGACTTGGTAGCTCTGAGCGCATTAAGCGATTGCATAATACAAGTCTTGCTGCTCGGGGTTTTGTCAAAGATTTGGGGGGGGGGGCCTTCGATCAATGTACCCAGTTTTCTGCAGAGCGAGTTCCCCGATGACAACACGATCTTCGGAAGCCTCGCTCCCATTGGATCACGGCAACGTTACGGACGGACGCGACGAGTGGAGCGTGTTACAGTAAACAAATCAAACTCAAACTAGAAACGATGATTTTAGTTTACCAGCTGTAAGGCCCCATACTGAGATGTGTGACTCTGTTTCAGAGGCGACCCGTGGTCATCGCAGATGATGGCCCAACAAAGTGGCTTAGCATCATCACGTGGACATTGAAAGCAGCAGGCAAATGCCGTGAACGCGTGACGTTCACTCTAAAAACGGAGGGGGGAAAAACGGGGGACCCGGAGAAAAATCCACGCGACCCCTGGGAGAGACACGCAAACTCCAAATATACAGCAGCAGCAGGCGTCGGGGTCGCGATCGAACCCACGACCTCCTGCATACCAGGCGATGTAGTTAACATCTCCCAGCCACCGTGATGATGATGATGCTGCTGCTTCATTGGCAGTGGTGCACATGGACAAGAAACAACAACAACAACAAACTCGGAACGCTCGTCAACAACAACAACACTACTTCATAGCAGATACAAACAAAAACTTCCGAAAGTATACCGGGGTCCCGTTAAAACAACACAGACAAAGATCCCCCGTGTAGCCTTGAGCAGACTGCTGGGGCAAGTGCAGTCACGTGGCACGCGATGGGGTGGGTGGCCAGCACCACCACGCCCGGCCCCCTTGAGATGCTCGCTGCCAGCGGCTACCGTTGTTCTTGTCCTTGATCGGGAACCGAACTCGGGTGCCCGTATTGACGTGCACGCTAACCACTGCGCCACCGCTCCCAAAAACCGGTGTTCCATTCATACAACCAACACACACAGAACAACAACAACAATCACAACAGACTGCTGGGGCAAGTGCTGTGAGCGGCGAAGTGGCAACACCTGTGCTGAAGCTAGGATCTTACAGACGAAGGAGGTAGTGGGGTGGAGTCAACACCACGCCCGACCGCCTTTGTCTCCCCCAATGCTGTATAGAAACGTATACCGGTGGTGTCCCGTTAAAGAACCAACACACGTGACAAAGACAAAGATCCCCCGTGTAGCCTGTAACAGACTGCTGGGGCAAGTGCTGTTAGCGAGCACCTATGAAGGCCGGCAAGACACACGAGGGGATGGGTGGCCAGCACCACGCCCGGCCGCCTTTATCTCTCCAGTGGCGATGTTTACTACACACCGCACCAGGTACTCATTTGAGGCCGAGTCGACCTAGGGGAGGCCCAGGACCGGACACACGTAGACACGCACACGTAGACATACACACGTAGACACACGTACACACACACGCAGACACACACGCAGACACACACGTAGACACACACGTAGACACACACGTAGACACACACGTAGACACACACACACACGTAGACACACACGTAGACACACACGTAGACACACACACGTAGATACACACGTAGACACACACACGTAGACACACACACACGTAGACACACACACGTAGATACACACACACGTAGACACACACACGCAGACACACACACACACCTAGACACACACACACGTAGACACACACACGCAGACACACACACACACCTAGACACACACGTAGACACACACACACACACACCTAGACACACACGTAGACACACACGTAGATACACACGTAGACACACACACACGTAGATACACACGTAGACACACACACACACACCTAGACACACACGTAGACACACACGTAGACACACACACACACGTAGACACACACACACGTAGACACACACGTAGATACACACGTAGACACACACACACGTAGACACACACGTAGACACACACACACGTAGATACACACGTAGACACACACACGTACACACACGCACACGTAGACACACACACACGTAGACACACACACGTAGACACACACACACGTAGATACACACGTAGATACACACACACGTAGACACACACACGTAGATACACACGTAGACACACACACACGTAGATACACACACACGTAGTCACACACACACGTAGATACACACACACGTAGACACACACACACGTAGACACACACGTAGACACACACGTAGACACACACGTAGATACACACACACGTAGACACACACACACGTAGACACACACACACGTAGACACACACACGTAGACACACACACACGTAGACACACACGTAGACACACACACACACGTAGACACACACACGTAGATACACACGTAGACACACACACACGTAGATACACACACACGTAGACACACACACGTAGACACACACACGCACACACACACACACACCTAGACACACACGTAGACACACACACACGTAGACACACACACACGTAGACACACACGTAGACACACACACACGTAGACACACACGTAGACACACACACACGTAGATACACACGTAGACACACACACGTACACACACACACACGTAGACACACACACACACGTAGATACACACGTAGATACACACACACGTAGACACACACACACGTAGATACACACGTAGACACACACACACGTAGATACACACACACGTAGTCACACACACACGTAGATACACACACACGTAGACACACACACACCTACACACACACGTAGACACACACACACGTAGACACACACACGTAGACACACACACACGTAGACACACACACGTAGACACACACACGTAGACACACGCACGCTGACGTCAGGGCGAGCACGTGATATGTACTGATGTTCATCAGCAACACAAATGGCAGGCGATCAATCAAGACGGGGGGGGGGGGTCCAGCGCTTATCTCTCCGGGAACAAAAACACGACGAGGCTCCCGCAGCAGCCAGCTGCTGCTGCAGCCTCCTCCACCTCCTCCACCACCTCCTCCTCCTCCTCCACCACCACCTCCTCCTCCACCACCACCACCACCTCCTCCTCCTCCACCACCACCTCCTCCTTCAACAACAACAACCACTCCCCCCCCTCTCCTCCTCCACCACCCCCCTCCACCACCCCCCTCCACCACCCCCCTCCACCACCCCCCTCCACCACCCCCCCTCCACCACCCCCCTCCACCACCCCCCCCTCCACCACCCTCCCCGTCTTTTGTTTGAGACCCCGCGAGACTTTTTCACTCTACTGCCGCTGCACGTGTGCGTAGGGGGTGTGAATGCAGGTGTGTGTGTGTAGGTGTGTGTGTAGGTGTGTGTGTGTAGGTGTGTGTGTGTAGGTGTGTGTGTGTAGGCGTCAGGTCTTCTCGGCCACGGTCATTCCCTCCCTTCTCTATGCTTGCGAAACGTGGACCCCCCTAGTGGAGCATCTTCGCCGGTTGGAAACATTTAGGCTGGCCTGCCTACGATCCATCCTGGGTTTAACCAGGCTGGATTGTGTGAGGAGCTCACAAGTCCTTGAAAGATCTGGGCAAAGTCCCATCAGTGAGCTCCTCCGGCAGGCAAGGCTGCGTTGGCTGGGTCATGTAGCCCGCATGCCCAGCCACCGCATGCCTAAACAGCTTTTGTTCGGCCGGATCGAGGGGGCTAAACGGGCGCGGCACGGGCTAGAGAAGAGATGGAGTGATGTGGTACAGGAGGACGTGGAGCTGAGTGGACTTGCCGATGACTGGTACCAGCGGTGTCAAGATCGGCCTCAGTGGAGGAGGCTCGTGAAGGACGCTACTGGGCAGTTGGAGGCAGTCGCCCTCCAACAACAACGGAGGGCGGAGGAGCGACGCTCACAACAACGAGCGGAGCGCCGGGTGGCTAAAGCACAGCAAGTTGGCACAGTAGGGGGCACAGGTGATGCATCAGCCAGTCATCTCGGTCATCTCGGTCAGTCGACCCGTGGCACCTGGGTCTGCCCCGTGACCTCCTGCCAGCGGGCGTTCGACACTTCACGTGGCCTCAAGGTGCACATGGCCTGGCACAAGCGTCGTGGTGACGTCACCGCCACTTAGTGGCGAATGGCGGTTGTTGTTGTTGTTGTTGTGTAGGCGTGTGTGTAGGTGTGTGTGTGTAGGTGTGTGTGTAGGTGTGCGTGTGGGGAGCGGTGGTGTAGCGGTTAGCGCGCTGCGCTATGAACCTGGCGACCCGGGTTCGATTCCCGCTCACGGCTAACATCAGTGACGATTATCTGAACCGGTCCTGGGCCTCCCCTAGGTCGACTCAGCCTTAAATGAGTACCTGGTGCGGTGTGTAAACATCGCCACTGGGGAAACAAAGGCGGTCGGGCGTGGTGCTGGCCACCCACCCCCTCGTGTGCCGTTCCGGCTTTCATAGGTGCTCGCTAACAGCACTTGTCCCTACAGTCTGTTAAGGCTATACGGGGGATCTTTGTAGGTGTGCGTAGGGGCTGTGAGTGCAGGTGTGAGTGCAGGTGTGAGTGTAGGTGTGTGTGTGTAGGTGTGTGTGTAGGTGTGTGTGTAGGTGTGTGTGTAGGTGTGAGGGCAGGTGTGTGTGTGTAGGTGTGTGTGTGTAGGTGTGTGTGTGCAGGTGTGTGTGTGTGCAGGTGTGTGTGTGTGCAGGTGTGTGTGCAGGTGTGTGTAGGTGTGAGTGCAGGTGTGTGTATGTGTGTGTGCATGTGTGTTTCCAGATGTGTGTGCAGGTGTGTGCGTAGGGGGTGTGAGTGCAGGTGTGTGTGTCAGTGTGTGTGTGTGCAGGTGTGTGTGTGTAGGTGTGTGTGTGAGTGCAGGTGTGTGCAGGTGTGTGTGTGCAGGTGTGTGTGTGTGTAGGTGTGAGTGCAGGTGTGTGTATGTGTGTGCAGGGGTGTTTCCAGATGTGTGCAGGTGTGTGTGTGCAGGTGTGTGTGTGTGCAGGTGTGAGTGCAGGTGTATGTGTAGGTGCAGGTGTGTGTGCAGGTGTGTGTGTGCAGGTGTGTGTGTGTGCAGGTTTAGGTGTGTGTAGGTGTGTGTGTGTAGGAGTGTGTGTGTAGGAGTGTGTGTGTAGGAGTGTGTGTGTAGGTATGTGTAGGTGTGTGTGTAGGTGTGTGTGTAGGTGTGTGTGTGCAGATGTGTGTGTGCAGGTGTGTGTGTGAGTGCAGGTGTGTGTGTGCGTAGGGGGTGTGAGTGCAGGTGTGTGTGTAGGTGTGCGTAGGGGGGGTGTGTGCAGATGTGTGACTTGAATGTGTTTTATTGCACTGTGAATGAACTGCACTGTACTATTGTGTGTGTGCAGGTGTGTGTAAAGGTGTGTGTGTGTAAAGGGGTGTGTGTGCTGTGTGTGTGCAGTACTGTGTGAGTGTGCTGTGTTTGTGGTACTGTGTGTGTGGTACTGTGTGTGTGGTACTGTGTGTGTGTAGCGCTGTGTGTGTGCTGTGTGTGTGCTGTGTGTGTGTGCCGTGTGTGTGTAATACTGTGTGAGTGGTACTGTGTTTGTGTCTGCTGTGTGTGCTATGTGTGTGTGCTGTGTGTGTGCTGTGTGTGCTGTGTGTGCTGTGTGTGTGTGTGCTGTGTGTGTGTGCTGTGTGTGTGCTGTGTGTGTGCTGTGTGTGTGTGCTGTGTGTGTTGTGTGTGTGTAGTACTGTGTGAGTGGTACTGTGTGTGTGTCTGCTGTGTGTGTGCTGTGTGTGTGTGCTGTGTGTGTGTGCTGTGTGTGTGTGTGTAGTACTGTGTGTGCGTGTGTGCTGTGTGTGTAGTGCTGTGTGTGTGCTGTGTGTGTGTGTGTTGTGTGTGTGTGCTGTGTGTGTGTGCTGTGTGTGTCATGTGTGTGTAGTACTGTGTGCGTGTGTGCTATGTGTGTGTGCTGTGTGTGTAGTACTGCGTGAGTGCTACTGTTTGAGTGCTACTGTGTGTGTGCTGTGTGTGTGTGCTGTGTGTGTGGTACTGTGTGTGTGTGTGTAGTACTGTGTGTGCGTGTGTGCTGTGTGTGTAGTGCTGTGTGTGTGTGCTGTGTGTGTGTGTGTTGTGTGTGTGTGCTGTGTGTGTGTGCTGTGTGTGTCATGTGTGTGTAGTACTGTGTGCGTGTGTGCTATGTGTGTGTGCTGTGTGTGTAGTACTGCGTGAGTGCTACTGTTTGAGTGCTACTGTGTGTGTGCTGTGTGTGTGTGCTGTGTGTGTGCTGTGTATGAGTGCTACTGTGTGTGTGCTGTGTGTGTGCGCTGTGTGTGTGTAGTACTGTGTGTGTGTGCTGTATGAGTGCTGTATGAGTGGTACTGTGTGTGTGCTGTGTGTGTGCGCTGTGTGTGTGTGCTGTGTGTGTGCTGTGTATGAGTGGTACTGTGTGTGTGCTGTGTGTGTGCGCTGTGTGTGTGTGCTGTGTGTGCGCTGTGTGTGTGGTACTGTGTGTGTGCTGTGTGTGTGCGCTGTGTGTGTGTGCTGTGTGTGTGCGGTACTGTGTGTGTGCTGTGTGTGTGCGCTGTGTGTGTGTAGTACTGTGTGTGTAGTACTGTGTGCGTGTGTGCTGTATGAGTGGTACTGTGTATGTGGGTCAGTGTGTGTGTGTCTGTGTTCGTGTGGGGAGCGGTGGTGCAGCGGTTAGCGCTATGCTGTGTTACGAATCCGGCGACCTGAGTTCAATTCCCGCTCACGGCCAACACCGCCAGTGACGATTATCTGAGCCGGTCCCGGGCCTCCCCCAGGTCGACTCAGCCTCAAATGAGTACCCGGTATGATGTGTAGTAAACATCGCTACTAGAGAGACAAAGGCGGCCGGGCGTGGTGTGGGCCACCGACCCCCTCGTGTACCGTGCCGGCCTTCATAGGCGCTCGCTAACAGCACTTGCCCCTACAGTCTGTCACAGGCTACACGGGGGATCTTTGCCTTTGTGGTATCCAACCACTGGGGGGGGGGGGGGGGATACAAAGACGGTCCGGGCGAGGCTGCGGGCCCACAGCGACGACGCTGCGGCCTTTGCAGGCCGGAGCACTTGCCCCGCCCTGGCAGTGTGCTGTTACAAGGCTACACGGGTCGTCTTTGTCTTTGTCGCGTGTAACTGCGTGTGTCTGTGTGTCCGTGTCTGTGTGTGCTTGTGTGTATGTCTCTGTGTGTGTGTCCGTGTGTGCGTGTAACTGCGTGTGTCCGTGTGTCTGTGTGTTCTCTGTGTGCGCGTGTGTGTGTGCGTGTGTCTGTGTGTGTCTCTGTGTAACCGTGTCGGTATCACAGGTACAGTACTGTCCACAGCATTCCAGCGGAGGGCAGAGGAGCGACGCTCACAACAACGAGCGGAGCGGCCGGGCGTATAAAACTCATCAGGTTGGCAGAGTGGGGAGCACAGCTGCTGGTGGTGGTGCATCTACCGCTCATCTCAGTCACCTGCCGGTCATCTCAGTCACCTGCCGGTCATCTCAGTCACCTGCCGGTCATCTCAGTCACCTGCCGCTCATCTCAGTCACCTGCCGGTCATCTCAGTCACCTGCCGGTCATCTCAGTCACCTGCCGGTCATCTCAGTCACCTGCCGCTCATCTCAGTCACCTGCCGGTCATCTCAGTCATCTACCGATCATCTCAGTCGACTCATGGGTACCCGCAGGGTCTGTCAGCAGAGAGCCCTCGACACTTCAACGTGGCGTCAAGGTGCACCTAGCCTGGCACAGGCGACGTGGTGACGTCACCGCCACTGAGTGGTTTGTGTGTGTGTGTCTCTGTGTGTCCGCTCGCTAAAGACACTTGCCCCAATAGTCTGTGAAGGCTATCCGGGGGATCTTTGTCTCTTCCCCCGTGCATGTTCCTGTGCGTGTCTGTCCGTGTGTGCATCTGTCCTGTGTGTGTAGACGTCTCCTGTGTCTCTGTGTCTGTCTGTGTGTCTCTGTGTGTGTCTCTGTGTGTCTCTGTGTCTGTGTGTGTCTCTGTGTCTCTCTGTCTCTGTGTGTCTCTGTGTGTCTCTGTCTCTCTGTGTGTCTCTGTGTGTCTCTGTCTCTGTGTCTCTGTGTGTCTCTGTGTGTCTCTGTGTGTCTCTGTCTCTGTGTGTCTCTGTGTGTCTCTGTGTGTCTCTGTCTCTGTGTGTCTCTGTGTGTCTCTGTCTCTGTGAGTCTATCACTCGCTGTCCCCTATCTGTATATCTGTGTCTCCCACGTGTCTCTCTGCGTGTCTATCACCACTGTGTCTCTGTGTGTCTCTGTGTCTCTGTGTGTCTCTGTGTGTCTCTATCTCTGTGTGTCTCTGTGTGTCTCTGTCTCTCTCTCTCTCTGTGTGTCTATGTGTGTCTATCACTCGCTGCCCCCTATCTGTGTATCGATGTCTCCCACGTGTCTCTCTGTGTGTCTATCACCACTGTGTGTCTATCACCACTGTGTGTGTCTCCTATCTGTCCATGTCTCCCGCGTGTCTCTCTGTCTCTGTGTGTCTGTGTGTGTCTGTGTGTGTCTGTGTGTGTGTCTCTGTCTCTGTGTGTCTCTCTGTCTCTGTGTGTCTCTCTGTCTCTGTGTGTCTATCACCACTGTGTCTATCACCACTGTGTGTGTCTCTCTGTCTCTATGTCTCCCACGTGTCTCTCTGTCTCTGTGTGTCTATCACCACTGTGTGTGTCTATCACCACTGTATGTCTCCTATCTGTCCATGTCTCCCGCGTGTCTCTCCGCGTGTCTGTCTCCTGTACGACGCCACGCGTCTCTCTATCCACCCCCCTCTCTCTGCAGTGTCTGTCCGTGTCTCTGAGTCTCCCTCCTCGCGTGTACAACACTCTGTCTCCTCTCTCCCCGTATGCGTCTCTCCCCCTGTCTCTCCCCATGTCTCCCCGTGTCCCCCCGTGCCCCCACGTGTCTCCCCATGTCTCCCCTCCCGTGTCTCTCGCCGCGTCTCCCCCTGTCTCTTGCCGTGTCTCTCAGCCGTGCCCCCCCCCCAACGTCGTCTCCCTCCCTGCCCCCCCCCCGTGGCGTCGTCTCCCGGCACTCCGCACTTACCTGCGAGCTTGCGCGGCGCCTGCTGTTTCACGCGGGGCATGCTGCTGCTGCTGCTGCCTGCCGCTCTGCCGCTCCAGGCGCGTGTCCGAGCATAGCACGCGGGGCGCAGCCGAGGAGGGGAGCAGCCAGAGGATGGAGGAGGCGACGCCGCTTCGCCCGGTCTCCCCCCACAGGGGTCGGGGGTCTCTCCTCCCTCCTCCTCCTCGTCGTCGTCCTCCTCGTCTCGGCCCGCAGCTTCCTTCCTGCAGCGGGGCTCGAGTCGGCCCGGGGCGCGATGTCCGCCTCTCTCTCTCTCTGTGTCTCTCTCTCTCTGTCTCTGTCTGTGTCTCTGTGTGTCTCTTTGTGTCTCTGTGTGTCTCTCTGTGCCCGTGTGCTGTTGCCTGTCGCCTGCACACGTTGAGTGGAAGAGGCTCGCTCGGGTAGATCGCGGTGCAGTCGTTCGCCGCCCTCTCTCCCTTCTCTCTCTCTCTGCCTTCTCTCTCTCTCCCTTCGTGTTCTCTCTCTCGACGCCGCTCCGCTTACCTCGCCCGCTCTATCGCCCCTCTCGCACGCTACGGCGTGGGGCCCCGAGCGGGAGGGAGGGGGGGAGGCAGGGAGGGGGCAGGGAGGCAGGGAGGGGGAGAGGGGGGAGAGGGAGGGAGAGGGAGGGAGGGGACAGGGAGGGGGGAGGGAGGGAGGGAGGGAGGGGGGGAGGGAGGGGGGAGGGAGGGGGGAGGGGCAGCAGCGCGCATTGGGCGCGGTGATCGCTGCCAGTCAACGGAGCCGAGTCAATCAGCCTCGACCACTCACACACAGCCCCATCACTCCCACATCATCACTCCCACATCATCACTCCCACATCATCACTCCCACATCATCACTCCCACATCATCACTCCCACCCACATCACTCCCACATCACTCCCACCCACATCATCACTCCCACCCACATCATCACTCCCACCCACATCATCACTCCCACCCACATCATCACTCCCACCCACATCATCACTCCCACCCACATCATCACTCCCATCCACATCATCACTCCCACCCACATCATCACTCCCACATCACTCCCACATCATCACTCCCATCCACATCATCACTCCCACCCACATCATCACTCCCACATCCCCCCCCCCACGCGCTCACCAAGTCACACACACGCACGCGGCGTGCGAGGGGAGGTTCCCGCACTCCGCCTGCGCGGGCGACGCGGCGAACCGATGGAGGCCGGCAGAGTGCAACGACGGGGGTAGGGGGGGGGGTGGGGTAGAGGGGGGGGGGTAGGGGGGGGTGGGGGGGTAGGGGGGGCCAGCACCACGCCCGGCCGCCTTTGTATCTTGCGGTGGCGATGTTTGATACGGAGCATCGGGGTGCTCGTTTGAGGTTGGGGGTGCGAGAGGCCCAGGACCGCTTCAGGGGAACTCGTCACCGGGGTTGGGGAGCCGTGAGCGGGAATCCAACTCGGGTGGTGCCTGTTGGGTGCGCGCGCAGCGGAGCGCTCGCCGCGACCACCAATTATCTCCCCCCCGCCCCCCCGATCCCTCTCTCAGGCGAGCGAGCACACACAGACACGCACACACAGACACGCACACACAGACACGCACACACAGACACGCACACACAGACACGCACACACAGACACGCACACACAGACACGCACACACAGACACGCACAGACACAGGTACGTACATACACACAGACACAGGTACGCACACACACACAGAGACACACACACACAGACACGCACGCACAGACACGCACACACACACAGACACACACACACACAGACACGCACAGACACACACACACAGACACACACACACGCACGCACACACAGACACGCACACATAGGTACGCACAGACACACACACACAGACACGCACAGACACACACACACAGACACGCACACACAGGTACGCACAGACACACGCACACACAGACACGCACACACAGACACGCACAGACACGCACACACAGACACACATAGACACGCACAGACACGCACTCACAGACACGCACAGACACGCACACACAGACACGCAGAGGCACACACACGCACACACGCACAGGCACACACAGACACACACAGACACGCACAGACACGCACTCACAGACACGCACAGACACGCACACACAGACACACAGACACGCAGAGGCACACACACGCACACACGCACAGGCACACACAGACACACACACAGACACGCACGCACAGGCACACAGACACGCAGAGGCACACACACGCACAGGCACACACAGACACACACACCCACACACACAGACACGCACGCACAGGCACCCAGACGGAGCAAGCGAGCAATGGAGTGACGCGTCCGGGTGGGTGGTGGTGGTGGCCGTGGTGATGTCCATCACCATCACTCGTGTGGGATGGTGCTTGTGATTGGGGGAGTGTTTATGATAGTGATGGTGGTGGCAATGGGGAGCGGTGGTACAGCGGTTAGCGCCCTGCGATATGAACCCGGCGACCCGAGATCGATTCCCGCTCCCCTGAGTACCTGGTGGGGGTGTATATATCACTGGGGAGACAAAGGCGGCCGGGCGTGGTGCTTGCTACCCACCCCCTCGTGTGCCGTGCCGGCCTTCATCGGTGCTGCTCGCTAACAGCACTTGCCCCTACAGTCTATTGAGGCTATACGGGGGTTCTTTGTCTTTGGCGGTGACGGGGAGCGGTGGTGTATCGGTGGCGAACCAGGCAGAGACCCGAGGAGGGAGACTCAGAGTCGACCGAGTTACACGCTGATGATCGTCACTTCATGGGTAATGGCAGTGATGATGTTGGCGGTAAAGTTGGTGGTGGTGGTGGTGATGATTCACATTCGATGGTTATAAACCGATAGGCGATCCCGCCGCGGGCGTCTTAACTTCAAGATCGTGACTCCGCTACCGCCCCCACCACCCCAAGCTGTGAGAGCCCAAAAAAGAAAAAAAACACAAATTCCTGGGACTCCGACATACGCTCAGCTCGTGACTTCCTTTGGTCCATTCAGGTGCGCGCCTCCCACCACCACCACTATCACCACCACCACTATCACCACCACCACTATAACCAGCTCCGTCTTCTCTCTCTCTCGAGAACCGGCGTCTTTTGGAGTGGGTGGGTGTCTGGTTCGTCACCGCCCTGCCTTCAGGAAGAATGCAGCATTCGTTAAAACAACGATGCCAGTTTCTCTCAATCCTCCCCACGCCGCCTTTGACCGCACCGCGGTATGAATGCACCCACACACACCCACACACGCACCCACACACACACCCACAGACACACCCACAGACACACACACACACAACAGACACACACACACACACCCACACACACGCACACATACACCGACACACGCACACACCCACACGCGCACACACACACACATACACTGACACACGCACACACCCACACACGCACACACACACACCCACACACCCACACACACACACCCACACACACGCACACACGCACACACCCCACACACACACGCACACACACACACACCCACACACACACACCCACACACGCACCCACACACACACGCACCCACACACGCACCCACACACGCACCCACACACGCACCCACACACGCGCACACACACACACCCACACACGCACACACACACGCGCACACACACACACCCACACACGCACACACGCACCCACACACACACGCACCCACACACGCACCCACACACGCACCCACACACGTGTGGGTACTCATCATCACCTCTTCCAAGGCGTCTTCGCCCACGTGCACCCTCGAGGTCAGCAGTGGCTCTTGGCCTGAGGGGGGGGGGGCACCACGCATCTCCTGGGGGTGCGTGGTGACCTCTCTGGGGGTGTGATACATGGCCAGGTTTTTTTTTAAATAAATAATCTAGACACAAATTAGCACGGGGCGCCGACTACTTTGTTTCATCAAACCCGATGTGCTTATTAACGTTACACATTGTTGTAACCACTGACAACCCAGGGAGTGCAAGGCCGCAGTAAAGGCTAAGAACTACTGGGATAGACGGAGTCGCCCTACCGCTGGTAGTGCCGTGAACAAGAAGTTGCAGGGGCTGCGCCTTCAACTTTGCATCATTTTGCACCACGACTCAATCACCCCCTCCTTCTCCCCCCGACGTGTGCCGCACAGCGCGCACGTACTGCAACATAGCGCTTGCACTACACCATACCAGACCATACCACACCGTACCGCACGTACCGCACGCGTGCGGGCCCGCCCGGCCGCCCGGCCGGTCTTGTCCACGTGTCCCAGGATGCTCGCCAGCAGGAGCGATTGTGATGGTGAGGCCTGAACCGTCTGGAGGAGGGACCGGGGGGCGGGGGGGTGCAGGGCAAAGGGGCCCGCGGTGAGTGCGGCAGAGGGCAGTGGCAGCAGCACGCGAGAGGAAACCCTGCAGACCAAAACAATAATAACAGGGGCCCCGTAGATTAGACACAAATCAGGTCCAAGCTGGACGACGCTACTGCAGTCGATGTGTGGGCGCCGCGGTGGCTGGGAGATGTTGACTACCTCGCCCGGTATGCAGGAGGACGTGGGTTCGATCCCGACCTTGACGCCTGCTGCTGTATATTTGGAGTTTGCGTGTCTCTCTCATCATCATCATCACGGTGGCTAGGAGATGTTAACTACCTCGCCCGGTATTCAGTGGCGGCGGTGGTGGCGGTGGGGGTGGGGGTGGCGGTGGGGGTGGTGGTGATGGGGGTGATGGTGGGGGGTGGTGGGGGTGGTGGTGGTGGTGGTGGCGGTAGCGGTGACGGTGGTGGTGGTAGCAGTGACGGTGGTGGTGGTAGTGGTGACGGTGGTGGCGGTGGTGGTAGCGGTGATGGTGGTGGTGGTGGTAGCGGTGACGGCGGTGACGGTAGTGGCGGTGGTGGTGGCGACGGCTGCAGTGGAGGTGGCGGTGATGGTGGCGGTGGTGGTGGTGGTGATGGTAGCGGTGGTGATGGTGGTGGTGGCGGTGGTGGTGGTGGCGGTGGCTCTGCTGCACGTGGCTGTCTGTAATCCAGTCATGCTGTGGAAGCAGCAGCAGCAGCGGCAGCGAGGGTTGGTGGGTCACCGCACAGATATAAATTAACCGTTGGCGTCCAGGAGGTGCTACACCCTGGCTCCGCCAGAAGATGGTGGTAGAACAAAAGTGACTAATATCCATCTGTCCCAGCATCATGGATGGGTTTTCTCCGGGTGCACCGGTTTCTTCCCACATGAAATCACTCGTCGTTAATTGGGCCAATGACACCTCAATATATAGTGGACCGCAGAGCTCGGGCAATTGTTGGTAGTCCCAACAACAATTTTTCTTTTATTTTACCAGGTAAGGCCCACTGAGCTGTGTAGCTCTTTTTCAGAAGCGACTTGGCCACAAACGATGGCTCAACGAAGTTCGCTTATCATCATCACGTGGACATTTATAGCATTAGTCAAATACTTTAAACGCGTGACGTTGATTCTAAATGTGGAGAAAACAACCGCAGGATCCGGAGAAAAATCCACGCGACCACGGGGAGAGAGACACCACAAACTCCAAATACACAACAGCAGGCGTCAGGGTTGGGATCCAACCCACGACCTCCTGTAAACCAGGCGAGGCAGTCAACATCTCCTAGCCACCGTGATGATGAGAGAGAGACGCAAACTCCAAATGTACAGCAGCAGGTGTCAGGGTCGGGATCGAACCCACGACCTCCTGCATACCAGGCCAAGTACTTAACGTCTCCTAGCCACCGTAATGATGATGATGAGAGACACACAAATTCCAAATATACAGCAGCAGGCGTCAGAGTCGGGATCGAACCCACGACCTCCTGCCTACCAGGCGAAGTAGTCAACATCTCATAGCCACTGCGGGCACCCTCTCGCCACCAAACTGCACCACGCTGGTCCTCCTGCGGGCTGCTGTTCACGGGAGCGTTCACGAGGGGGGTGCGGGCAGTCGGGTGGGCGTGGGGGGAGGGGCTGCCAAAAATAATATCTGCTTAGGGCCCCCCCCCACTGCCGTGGTGAAGCGGTGCAGCAAGGTGAGCAGCGTGGGGCTTCAAGTGGCTCTGGCAGGCTCAGCATTCCACGTGTCCCCGAGGGCGTTATTGATAATTAACCTTGCTTCGCAGTGCCAACAGTCAACACAAACAGCCTGCTCGCCCTCTCCCCGAACAGCTGCTGCCACTGCACACAGCTACCCGGCAGCGGTAGCGGCTCTAACGCGCCAGAGCCAGGCGGGTGATGTAATCGACCCACACGGTGGCCAGGAGATGTTGACTACCTCGCCTGGTAGGCAGGAGGTCGTGGGTTGGATCCCGTCCCTGACGACGCCTGCTGCTGTGTATTTGGAGTCTGCGTCTCTTTCTCTCTCATCATCATCACAGTGGCTTTGAGATGTTGACTACCTCGCCTGGTAGGCAGGAGGTCGTGGGTTGGATCCCGTCCCTGGCGACGCCTGCTGCTGTATATTTGGAGTTTGCGTCTCTTTCGCTCTCATCATCATCACAGTGGCTTTGAGATGTTGACTACCTCGCCTGGTTTACAGGAGGTCGTGGGTTGCATCCCGACCATGACGCCTGCTGCTGCTGTATATTTGGAGGCTATGTCTCTTTCTCTCATCATCATCACAGTGGCTAGGAGATGTGAACTCCCTCGCCTTGTATACAGGAGGTCGTGGGTTCGATCCCGATCCTGCCGACGCCTGCTGCTGTATATTTTGAGTCCGCGTGTCTCTCTCCCCGTGGTCGCGTGGATCTTTCTCCCGGTCCCTCCGGGTTTTCCCCTCCACGTTAAGAATCAACGTCACGCGTTTAGAGAGTTTGGCTGCTATACAATTCCACATGAAGAGGACGACGATGATGATGATGATCATGATGATGATGATGATCCACTTCGTTGAGCTACCATTAGCGATGGCCAGGTAGCTTCTGCTAAGAAAAGAGCTCTCTGGCTCAGTGGGGCCTTGTCAGGTAAAATAAGAACACGTGCTCAGTTTAATTTCGAAAGGAAGAGCGTTCCAGACGGCCCCGTTGTTGTGTTGTTGTTCATTAGAAAGGTTGTTGGGTTAGATCGCGTAACGTGTGAGTGTGTCGTGACCCTCCACCACCCGACACAGTCGGTGAGGTTTGTCACGTAAAACACATTCCTGCGGAAGGAGCTGGTAGGAACGTCGGGTTGCTCGGTCAATGGCCAGGGTCAACGGCGGCGTGGTGTTTTCCGCAAATATGCCCGACTGTGAGGGTGGGCACAATCCGGCGTGAGTAGGTTAAACGTTGAGTTTTATAAGGGCACCACGGGGTGACCAGCCCCTCCCCACCCAGCCCTTCCCCACCCTCCCCTCCCTACCCAGCCCCTCCCTCCCCACCCAGCCCCTCCTTACACGACGGACGGACGGACACAATAATCCCCTGTGGGCTGGTGTAACCAGGAGGTTCCAACCAGTACAACGCGCCAATGAGTGACCACGTGAGCCCACCGCTGTGTTGGAGAGTCAACCCGCAACATTTACAATTTGATTGCCTCTCCAACACACCGGTGGGCTCAAGTGGTCACTAATTGCCGCGCTGTTTACGTGACAAACCTCACAGGCTGTGTCGGGTGGTGGATGCTTCACGACACATTGACACTTTACGCGATCTCACCCAAAAAAACCTTCATTACGAATAATATTGGCCGCGCAAGCTTGCGGCGGCGTTAAACCGTGCCGCCGCCGCTGCTGCTGCTGTTGTTGTTGTTTGCGAGAGCGCCTCTCGTCTCCTCGTGTCGACATTATTTGTAACGTTTCTCTGCTCAATTCTGCTCCCTTCTTTCTTCCATCGGTCGTCGGCTGTGGTAATTGCTAAAATAAATCTGAGAAAGCCTCCTAATTGTGCGTCGCTGACGGCTGAGCACAAGCTGTCAATTAATTAATCCCGGCGTCCCGATTAATTTGTCCTGTCACGAATGTGGCTTCACGTTGGGGGGGGGGGGGGGTGGCGCGTCTGTGTTTCTCCCCCTCCAATTGTTGGTGTGCGCGTGTTAATTTTAAAAATGTGTCACCAGAGAGTTAATGACGTCCCCCGTGACTCGTAACGCTAGGAACGCGACTGCGTCATTCGTAATTGCTAAAGTATAACAAAAATATAGAGATTTTTATTTCATATTTTACAACTGGCTTTAAAGCCCTCTCTAAGCCGTCACACGTGCTCTGTTTTTGTTTAATGCTTCCATTGTAATCGTCGTCGTCACCGTAATCATCATCGCAGTCATTTTGCCGTGGTCCATCCACTGCTGGATGAAGGCCTCTCCTCTCTCCCCAAGGCTGCAATACCCACCGCACCTCCGACGGCTGGCTACGTACGGTGCGAAGGAAGTCCAACACACATGCTGCCGCTCCCTCTCACGATCCTGCGATGCAACCAGAAATCCATGCAGCTGCCTACCTCCTGCCTACCGGCTGCCTACCTGCAACATGAACCAAAGTCATCGCTGCATCTCCAGAAAACGAGCTCACATCCGCTGGCTCGCCTTTCCACCACGGCTGCCGTGGCGCGCTGGCCACGTGTCCCTACCGGACGACATCTGTGAAAAAGAGCTTCGTAGCTCATCGGATTTCTCCAGGATAAGTAAACATTCTGATAATTATTGACCCATAGAGACCGAGAACGATTCATAGAGACCAATAGAGATCCATAGAGAACCGACGAAATCCATCGAGACCCATACATGTCCATGGAGACCCACAGAGACCGATATACACCCATGGAGTTCTGTGGAGACCCACCGAGATCCATCGAGACCCATATAGAGACCAATAGAGATCCATATACATTAACGGACGATACGATTATCGTGGCGATTATCTGAACCGGTCCTGGGCCTCCCCTAGGTCGACTCAGCCTCTAATGAGTACCTAGTGCGATATGTAAACATCGCCACTGGGGAGACAAAGGCGGCCGGGCGTGGTGTTTGCCCACCCACCCCCTCGTGTGTCGTGGCGGCCTTTATAGGTGCTCGCTAACAGCACTTGCCCCTACAGTCTGTTAAGGCTACACGGGGGATCTTTGTGTGTTTTTAAACGAACAAAAAACACAGCGACACAATAGGCGACGTTTCGGACAATGGGTCACGCGCTCACAGGCTGCGCGTCTTAATGACACATGCGGGGGGAGCCGTTCTGCGTCTCTAGGATGGTGCAACAATGTTAACACACAGGTGGGGAGGGGGGTGAGTTTGTCGCGCAAATATAAATGTGTCGTTGAACCCGCCACCACCCGACACAGCCGCTGAGTAAAGGATTGTCACTGAAGCACACAACGAGTAGAACACACCGCGTGTGTGTGTTGCAGTGGATATACAGCGGGCGTCAGTCAGGGTGGGGAAGGAACCCACGACCTTGACACGAGGTAGTTCGCATCTCGCCACCTTGGGGCCGTCCATAAATGACGTCACGCGATTTTGGACAATTTTTTATCCCCCCCCCCCCCTCTTCGTCACACGACGTCACAAGTTACCTTGACTATGGAAGGCGAGTAATGAAGGGGTCTACACACATTACATTGGTGACACAGAGAGACAGAGGTGTGGACTCGAGTCATGTGACTTGGACTCGAGTCAGACTCGAGTCATGAATTTGATGACTTGCGACTCGACTTGGACTTGCATAACAATGACTTTGTCCCACCTATGAGATGTGGACTCGAGTCATGTGACTTGGACTCGAGTCAGACTCGAGTCATGAATTTGATGACTTGCGACTCGACTTGGACTTGCATAACAATGACTTTGTCCCACCTCTGCAGAGAGACATAGTAACAGGCACGCGCTTATTGCCCTGCACGCTCCATCCAGTGTCTGAGGGGTTGCGCAATCAGAGGGGAGGCTGAGCTCGTCGCTGCCTCACCTCTCGTCTCTCCTTGCATTTGCAGCGGAGCTCCGCAGATTTGGCGATTTTGACTATAAAAATGATTGGAATCGTACAGAAATTACATTTATAACATAGATCAGTGGAAAAATCTAAATTTTTATTTTATTAGCCCAAAATCTGATTAAACCACTCGATAAGCCATGCATCATTATCATCATAATCCAGAAAACGCTGCCCACAATTTATACCGCAACAGGAAGTTGCGGATATTTAAACATATAAATAAATATATCGGAAAATCGGAAGTGACGTCCACGTGCCCCTGATTTTTCCCGCCAAAAGTGACGACCGCGTGGGAGGGGGGGGGGCGCGCGTGACGTCACTATAGTTAGCGCGATGACGCGGTAGATTTTTTTTATAAATTGGTCTCGCGTATGGGGCCGTCCATAAATGACGTCACGCACCTAGGGGGGGGGGGAGGGCAGACATTTGTGACGACGTGTGACGAGGGGGGGGGGTCAAAAATCATCCAAAATCGCGTGACGTCATTTATGGACGGCCCCTATGTGCAGGATGTACGTTGAACTTATTTCGCACCGTACGTAGCTAACCGTGCTAATCGGAGGTCTGCGGGAAGAACAACACAACACTACACACTGGGCATTATATATTTATATTTCACGCACGCCGATTTTCCCCGTGACTCCCCCGCCCCCTTGAGCTACTTGGCACCATTCGCTTTTGTTTTATTTTCTTTCTTCCCCGGTGCCCGAGCGGTGCGTGCGGAGTCGCTGGCAAAGCTTCCGCTGCAATCGGTCCGCTTCAATGTCCGCGCGTCGAACTCGGCATCAGCGGCAGATGGGATGTTGCGTTTCACCAGTGGATCCGGCGGTCTCATGATGGATATCCACACACACACACGTCACCCTCGACCCACGCACACACACGAAGACAAAGATCCCCCGTGTAGCCTGAACAGTCTGTTAGGGCAAGTGCTGTTAGCGAGCAGCGCCTACGAAAGCCACAACGGGTGGCCGGCACCACGCCCGGCCGCCTTTGTCTCCCGCGGTGGCGATGTTTACCGCACACCGCGCCAGCTACTCATTTGACACTGAGTCCACCTAGGGGGGGGGGGGGGTTCGGATAATCGTCGCTGGTGTTGGTGACCGTGAGGGGGAGTCGAACCTGGGTGGCCGGGTTCGTCGTGGTGCCCGCACGCCAACAGGCACCACCCCTCGCCGCACAACTCCACGCGTGCACGCACAGGCACAGACACACGCACACACACGCACACAGACACAGACACAAACACACAGACACACACACACACGCACAGGCACAGACACACACACACACACGCACACAGACACAGACACAAACACACAGACACACACACACGCACAGGCACACACACACACACAGACACACACACACACGCACAGGCACAGACACACACACACACACAGACACACACACACAAACACACAGACACACACACACAGACACACACACAAACACACAGACACACGCACACAGACACAGACACAAACACACAGACACACACACACACGCACAGACACACGCACAGACACAGACACACGCACAGACACACGCACAGACACAGACACACAGACACACGCACACACACAAACACAGACACACAGACACAAACACACAGACACACACACACAGACACACACACACACGCACAGACACACGCACAGACACAGACACACGCACAGACACACGCACAGACACAGACACACAGACACACGCACACACACAAACACACAGACACACAGACACAAACACACAGACACAAACACACCGGGGACATAGAAGAAGCAGCAGCCACTGGGAGACACGGAGACATGTGGTGCGTGCTACCACCGGCACGCAGGAACTGAGATTTAATCGCGACGGCCTGGAGTATAAATCTTGCTCTGGACGGAGCTCTGGGCGCCAGATGTGAGCGCAGCATGGGCAGGGTTTGCGCCTGGCTGCTGGGCTATCACACACACACAGACACACACACACAGACACACAGAGACACACAGAGACACACAGACACACACAGAGACACACATAAACACACACACACAGAGACACACACACAGAGACACACAGACACACACAGAGACACACAGACACACACAGAGACACACAGACACACACAGACACACACAGAGACACACAAAGACACACAGACACACACAGAGACACACACAGAGACACACACACAGACACACACACACACAGACACACACACACACAGATACACACACAGAGACCCATCGTGAACTGCCTCGCCTCGTGTACAGGAGGTCGTGGGTTCGATCCCGACCCTGACGCCTGCTGCAGTATATTTGGAGTCTGCGTGTCTCTCTCTCCACGTGGTCGCGTGGATTTTTCTCCGGGTCCTCCCTCTACATTTATAGACACGCTTTTAGAGTATTTGGCTGCTTCTTCTTGGCTCTTTCGGTAAAGTCACGTAGAAGGGAAGTAATAAAATAATAAAAATAAAACATAATAAAATAATTCTCACGACGTTTCGGCGCTGTCTCCCCGACAGACCTGGTCTTCACCTGAGGACGGCTGCTTGCGTTGTGGCCGAAACGTCGTGAGAATTATTTTCTTATGTTTTATTTTTATTATTTTATTACTTCCTTTCTACGTGACTTTACCGAAAGAACCAAGAAGATGAATCCCTGCAGTCACGAAAGCTTTAAATCGAAATTTATTTGGCTGCTATACATTTCCACATGAAGAGCCACTTCGTTGGGCTATCATTTGTGGCCAGGTCGCTTCTGAAAAAGAGCTATACAGCTCAGGGGGCCTTACCTGGCAAAATAAAAGTGGTCGTGTTTTTTTTAACTTATTTTGCCCCCTACGTAGCCAACCGTGCTAGTCGGAGGTAGGTGCGGTGGGAAGGACAACAAACCAAAGACAAAACTGAGTTCTAAACAAACGAGTTCGTCAATCTCGATGATGATGATGTAAAAGTGCATCATCATCGCTCCCCAGGGGCTTCCTAATATCGGAAGGCAGAGCGCGTTCCCAGACGGCCGCAGGAAGCGGCATCTGAGGTCGCCACGCAATGACGACGACGACGATGACAACAATGATGATGACGACAATGATGATGATGACGACGATGATTACAACAATGATGATGACGATGATGATGACGACGACGACGATAACGACGACGAAGATGACAATGACGACGACGACAACAATGATGATGACGACAATGATGATGATGATGATGACGACGATGATCACAACAATGATGATGACGATGATGATGACGACGACGACGATAACGACGACGATGATGACAATGATGACAATGACGACGATGATGACGATGATGACGACGACAATGATGATGATGACGACGATGATGACAACAATGATGATGACGATGATGATGACGATGACGACGACGATAACGACGACGATGATGACAACGACGACGATGATGCTGACGACGACAATGATGATGATGATGACGCCGATAATGACGCCGATGATGATGATGACGCCGATGATGATGATGACGACGATGATGATGCGGTGACCACCGTCTTTGTTTCGATGGCTGAGCCAGAAGCCGCCGCCGCCGCCGCTGCTGCAGCGAGAATGACCACCGGAGGAGCGGACGTGGTGGGGTTAATGCTTCTTGACTGAGAGGGGCGGGGGGGGTGTCAGGGGAACTCTTGTTGATTACAATATTCTGGGGGGCCCCCCACCCCCTCACAACTCCCACGGACCCCCCCCCCGCCTGCAATCTCCAAACTTGCCGGTCCCAACCCTGATGGGTCTCTATGTGAGTCTATGGGTATCTGTGTGAGTCTATGGGTCTCTGTGTGAGTCTATGGGTCTCTGTGTGAGTCTATGGGTCTCTGTGTGAGTCTACGGGTCTCTATGTGAGTCTATGTGTCTCTATGTGAGTCTACGGGTCTCTGTGTGAGTCTATGGGTCTCTATGTGAGTCTACGGGTCTCTGTGTGAGTCTATGGGCCTCTGTATGAGTCTATGGGTCTCTGTGTGAGTCTATGCGTCTCTATGTGAGTCTACGGGTCTCTGTGTGAGTCTATGGGTCTCTGTGTGAGTCTACGGGTCTCTGTGTGAGTCTATGGGTCTCTGTGTGAGTCTACGGGTCTCTGTGTGAGTCTATGGGTCTCTGTGGAATCTATGGGTCTCTATGTGAGTATATGGGCCTCTGTGTGAGTCTATGGGTCTCTATGTGAGTCTACGGGTCTCTGTGTGAGTCTATGGGTCTTTGTGTGAGTCTACGGGTCTCTGTGTGAGTCTATGGGTCTCTGTGGAGTCTATGGGTCTCTATGTGAGTATATGGGTCTCTATGTGAGTCTATGGGTCTCTATGTGAGTCTATGGGTCTCTGTGTTAGTCTATGGGTCTATATGTGAGTATATGGGTCTCTATGTGAGTCTATGTGTCTCTGTGTGAGTCTATGGGTCTCTATGTGAAGCTACGGGTCTTTTTATGAGTCTATGGGTCTCTGTGTGAGTCTATGGGTCTCATGGGAGTCTATGGGTCTCTGTGTAGTATATAGGTCTCTGTGTAGTCTATGGGTCTCTGCGTCATCTATGGGTCTCTGAGTGTGTCTGTGGGTCTCTGTGTAGCAATGGCAACGGTTTGAAATTCTGGCCAGCTCCGGTCCGAGATTCCGTGGGCGGTTGTCACTTCGTGGGTTCTCCTCAAAGGAACCGCTCCGGTTCCTGCAATTTCGTTTGTCCACGTCGTGTTCCTTTTTTTCGTAGCCGCTAACCCCCCCCCTCCCCCACCCCCCATTGCTCTTCTCCACGAGGTCGACATGACACCGACACGCGCCGCGTGCGGTGCCGCTCGTCCAACGCGCGCGAAGCCAGCGGAGACATACTTGTGGCCGGCCGTGAATTGTTCGGAGATCTTTTGAAATCCTCCAGACTGGGGGTGGGGCGTCACTGTTGAGAGGGGCGGGGTGGGGTGGGTGGGGTGGGTGGGTGGGTGGGGTGGTGGGTGGTGTGGATGGGTGGTGTGGATGGTGTGGGTGGGATGAGTGGTGTGGGTGGGGTGGGTTGGTGTGGGTGGGGTGGTGGTTGGTGTGGGTGGTGTGGGGTGGGTGGTGTGGGTGTGGGTGGTGGTTGGTGTGGGTGGTGTGGGGTGGGTGGTGTGGGTGTGGGTGTGGGTGGTGTGGGGTGGTGTGGGGTGGGTGGTGTGGATGATGTAGGTGGGGTGATGGGTAGGGTGGGGTGAGTGGTGTGGGTGGGGTATGGTCAGGGACGGATTAAGATGTTGTAGACCCCAGGGCTACAGGTACTGGTGAGGCCCCCCAGTAATATTTTCAAAGGAAAACAAAGTGAAAGAAAAATAAACACATCTTTTTTACACGGCTAACAACAAATAGAATTCAGCATCCACAAATGAAACAACGTTTCACTTCGTCTCTGGAGGCGCTCCAGCTGGCGGAAGCCCCTGGGCTGCAGCCCCTAAAACCTCCACGCTTTGAACCCGCCCGGGGTGTGATGGGTCGGCGTGGATTGGTGGGGTGTGGTGGATGGGTGTGGTGGGTGGTGGGTGTGGTGGGTGTGGTGGGTGGGTGGTGAGTGCGTGGGTGTGATTGGTGGGGTGGATGGGTGGGTGTGGTGGGTGTGGGGGGGTGGTGGGTGGGGTTGTAGGTGGGGTGTGGTAGGTGGATGTGGTGGGTGTGGTGAGTGGGTGTGGTGGGTGGGGTGTGGTGGGTGTGGTGGGTCGGGTGTGGTGGGTGTGGGGGGGTGGTGGGTGGGTGTGGTGGGTGGGATGTGGTGGGTGGGGTGGTGAGTGGGTGTGGTGAGTGGGTGTGGTGGATGGGGTGTGATTGGTGGGGTGGATGGGTGGGTGTGGTGGGTGTGGTGGGTGTGGTGTGGTGGGTGTGGTGGGTGTGGTGGGTGGGTGGGGGGTGGTGGGTGGGGTGTGGTGGGTGTGGTGAGTGGGTGGATGGGTGGGTGTGATTGGTGGGGTGGATGGGTGGGTGTGGTGGGTGTGGAGGGGTGGTGGGTGGGGTTGTAGGTGGGGTGTGGTAGGTGGGTGTGGTGGGTGGGGGGTGGTGGGTGTGGTGGGTGTGGGGGGTGGTGGGTGGGGTGGATGGGGTGTGATTGGTGGGGTGGATGGGTGGGTGTGGTGGTGTGGTGAGTGGGTGGGTGGTGGGTGTGGGTGTGGTGTGTGGGGTTGTAGGTGGGGTGTGGTAGGTGCGGGGTGGTGGGGTGGGGGATGCCTGATTTTGAAGAACGCTTGACGCTCGACTGACGTTCGGATTGGATGTATTCTCATCCTTTGGGTTCATCCGACAGTCGTAGACACGGAGTTTAGTTTGATTAATCTCCGATTAACCTGAAAATCGAGAACACATCGAGTTTTGTAAAGAATAAGAAAAATCGATTTTGATAATCAGCATGATCATCATATATTATATTACCTTTATTAAGAATAGAGCATTGACATGTTTCATGCCGCTGTTTAAATTTCCTGACTTTTGGGTCATCCCGAAAGCACGCAAAGATAAGATAAAGATCCCCCGTGTAGACCTAACAGACTGTTGGGGCAAGTGCTGTTAGCGAACACCTATGAAGGCCGGCACGGCACACGAGGGGGGGGTGCCCAACACCACGCCCGGCCGCCTTTGTCTCCCGAGTGGCGATGTTTACACATAGCACCCAGTTACTCGTTTGAGGCTGAGTAGACCTAGGGAAGACCCAGCACCCGGTTCAGATACTCGTCCCCGGTGTTGGTGGCCGTGAGCGTGAATCTAACTCGGGTCGCCGGGTTCGTAGCGTAGCGTAGCGCTAACCGCTGCGCCACCGCTCCTCATTACGCACACACTGACACACTGAGACACTGACACGCACACTGACACACGTGCGCGCGTATAATTAAGAAATAATTCCACTGAGTTTGGAGCCTAGAAATGATGATGATGATGCAGCTTCATTGGTCCCTACACGGCCTTAGAAGTGGCCAGGAATGGCCGTGGCGTAATTGAAGAGGCGACCAGAGGTGTCGCTCACCGCCGATGGCATCGTGGCATCGAGGGGAGGGGGGGAGCGGGGTAAGGCGTAGGGGGCTCCCACACAACTGACGCACGCGACGTAGGAATGGGCGATGTTCATTTTGCGGCTAATTAGCGCGTTCCTATTAATTGACAGCGCTCTGTGATCAGAGAAGGGGGCGGGAGTTTTCATTGATCTTCTGCTCACGTCATGAGGTCCTGACAGCTGCCCAACGTTCACTTCACCAAAACTCGCCCCAGTCCGTTGTTGCTGCTGCTGCTGCTGCATTTACCCCACGCGTTCAGACCACGAAGCCAACACCGGGTGTATAACTATCTATCTCAACACCCGGTGTATATATCTACACGGGATATCTCTCTCTGTCTCTCTGTCTCCTCCACAACGCCGCGTTTCATTAACGCGGCGTTGAGAAGGAGAAAAGTGTCGAGAGCCTTCTTAGAGGACCCAAGGACCGATTCCATCATTCATCCCAAAAACTAAAAAAACCACCCACCCACCCACCCCCGTTGCCGGCTCCGACACACCTCTTCTGGCTGTCAGCGGAGCTTCCAGACAGCGGCGGCCGTGATTAATTGCTGCCAATTGATATCTGCGTTCCGCTGCGTTTTAATAATGAATTTCCCGGCCTAACGACGTCTCCAGAGATCGCCGTCTGATTGCAAATGTCGGTGCGGTGGTGCGAATTACATCGCCCGGGTAATGGCAGGGGCTGTAACATATCACAACACGCGCCCTCTCTCTTTCTCTCTCTCTCCGATCGTGTTCTCCTGCTCTACTTTCACGATGTCCGACGTTTCGCTCCACTGGCCAGGGTGACTCAGTGGCGACGCGTGCGCCTCGCAGGCACGAAGGGCTCCTCCTGCTGTGAAGTTAAAATGTCTTCCGTCTTCTTGCGCGTTGGGTTGTCTGCGTTGGCTCGGGTCACGCTGCGTCACGTGCTCTGCAGCCACCGCATGTCCAGGCGGCTTCTGTTTGGCCGCAGAGAGGCGGGCGGGGGGCCAAACAGGCGCGGCACGGGCTCGAGAAGAGACGGAGCTGATGCGGTGCCGGGAGGACGTGGAGCCGAAGTGGAATTCGCAGACGAGCGGTAAGCAGCGGTGTCGAGATCGGCCTCTGTGGAGGAGGAGGAGGCTGGTGAAGGACGCTGCTGCTGCTGCTGACGGCTGGAGGCAGTCGTCCTCGAGCAACAAAACCTGGGGCAGAGTGTCGCAAGCAAGGGGGCACTTCCAATCCGCGTGGAGGCGAAGGACAAGATGGTAATTCATCTTCTTGGTTCTTTCGGTAAAGTCACGTAGAAGGGAAGTAATAGAATAATTAAAATAAAACATAATACAACAATTCTCACGTTTCGGCCACAACGCAAGCAGCCGTCGTGAGAATTGTTTTATTAAGTTTTATTTTTATTATTTTATTACTTCCCTTCTACGTGACTTTACCGAAAGAACCAAGAAGATGAATCCCTGCAGTCACGAAAGCTTTAAATCGAAATTTAAAGATGGTAATTGGCCTGGAGTTGGAGTCTCGCAGCTGTCCGAAGTTTTAGAAAAAGGTGACCAATTCGCCTTGGTCCCGTGTTTGTTGAACTTCCTTTGCACCGTGCGTAGCCAACCGCGCGTATCGCAGGGTGCGGGGGGCAGGACAACAAACTAAACACGACAACAGCAGCAGCAGCAGTTCTAGAGAAATTAGCTTTCAATAGAGATTGAAACGTGCTTAGCTCCAGTGGCTTCATATTGCTGCTGTTGCTGCTATTGTTGTTATTGCGATTATTGCAGCTGTTGCTTCTGCTGTTGGTATTAGTATTGCTGCTGTTGCTGTTGTTGTTGCTACTGCTGGTCTTGTTTATATTGTTGCTGTTGCTAATGTTGCGAGTGTTGCTGCTGTTGTCCCGTGTGTGACGGTCAAGCGTTTTGCAAAGGCATCGTTGTCCACACAACCCCAGCATCTTTACGACCTATGGACGCGGGCCATCATTTGCTGGTGCCCTGTTGGACTTAATGTCAGTGACCTGCTTACCTTCCAAACATTTTGCACTGATGTCGTTTTTTTATTTCAATCAATCAACCAAACGGTGGTTAGTACGGCGCCCTTCACGGTAGCATTGTCACAGAGCGCTTCACAGATGAACAAATTTAAAAACGTGGACATCGTGACATCAATTAAAATGTTAATTACACAACGCATTAAAAGTTAATTCACGTTAGTCGAACGTGTAACTTACTCATCCACCCCTACCGGGCATCTGTGAAACACGGCCCCAGTAGCTCATCGGATTCCTCTAGCGAACTAAAACAAAAGCTTTGTTTTTATTTTGCCAGGTAAGCCCCAACTGAGCTATACAACTATATGTTGCAGAAGCGACTTGGATATTACAAATGATAGCCCAACGAAGTGGCTTATCGTCATCAGTGTGGAAATCTATAGCAGGAGCGAAATAGTCTAAACGCGTGGTGATGTTGATTATAAATGTGGAGGGGAAAACCGGTGGACCCGGAGAAAAATTCACGTGACAACCGAGAGAGAGACACGCAAACTCCACAAATACAGCAGCAGGCGTGAGGGTCGGAACCTCCTGCGTACCAGGCGAGGTAGTCAACATCTCTTAGCCACCGTGATGATGACACAGAGAGAGAGAGAGACGCAAACTCCAAATATACAGCAGGCAGTGTCAGGGTCGGGATCGAACCCACGACCTCCTGTGTACCAGGCGAGGTAGTCAACATCTCCTAGCCACCGTGATGATGACAGAGAGAGACGCAAACTCCAAATATACAGCAGGCAGTGTCAGGGTCGGGATCGAACCCAGGACCTCCTGTGTACCAGGCGAGGTAGTCAACATCTCCTAGCCACCGTGATGATGACAAAGAGAGAGAGAGAGAGACGCAAACTCCAAATATGCAGCAGGCAGTGTCAGGGCCGAGATGGAACCCACGACCTCCTGTGTACCAGGCGATGTAGTCAACATCTCCCAGCCAATCTGTGCACGGATCGTGCCCCTTCCTTCCCGATAGGGCTGCTCCCACTTCTCTCTGATGGAGTTCCGGTCTCGTTCGATCTGTCGCTTGCGGGGAGTTGTTGTTGTTGTTGCTGCTGTTGCTGTTGTTGTTGTGAGTTGTTTGCGCACAGCTCGTCCGGGTGACGTTGTCCATTGTCGCAAACAATCTACGTCGTAGATTATTGTTCTTTTCTTGAAACCTATCGACGTGATCTTTTCCTAAAGCCCCAATGAACGGGTTGTGACAACTCCCTGGCTCGTCGTCCCATCTGCGTCGTTCCTCCCGCGTCGTCCCTGCCGCGTCGTCCCTCCCGCGTCGCGAGCGCGAGGTCGGACGCGGGGAGTTCTCCTCCTCTTGAATCAAAACACTCAAACACTCAAGGTGGTGCTGGTGCTGCTGGTGCTGGTGGTGGGGTCCGCCAAACGGTGAGGGTCTCTCACGAGCGCATGGAGCAGCAGGGGAGTTGGACGCTGCCCTCTGCTGCCCTCTGCTGCCCGCGGCTCCGCGTCGCCCCCCGCCTGGCTCGTGGGTGACATCGCGAGTGGCGGCGGAGCTGCCGAGTCTGTTCTGCTTTGTTGGTGTTGTTATTGGTGTTGTTGTTGGTGTTGTTGTTGGTGTTGTTGTCGGTGGCGGTTGATGGGCCCCGGTGGTGTCCGCATGTTACTTCACGGGAGATCCGTGATGCTGCGTGGCCAAAGCAGCAGTAACAGCGACAACAACGACAACAACGACGAAGAGAGGACATGGCAGAGAACGGAGGATCGCAGGGTCCTCAAGGAGGACTCGCTGCTGCTGCTGCCGCTTCTGCCACTGCCGCTGCAGCTGCTGCCTTTGCTGCTGCTGCCACTGCCGCTGCTGCTGCAGCAGCAGCTACTGTTGCTGCTGCAGCAGCAGCTGCTGCAGCAGCTGCTGTTGCTGCCGCTGCTGTTGCTGCCGCTGCTGCAGCTGCAACGGTAGCGGCAGCAGCAGTAGCGGCTGCTGGCTTACCGTGCGGCGCTTCCAGACGCGCTTCTGCGGCCGTCTGGAACGCGCTCTCCCTTCCGATATTGAGAAGCCACTGGAGCTGCGCACCGTTAAATCGTCGTCATCTCGATTGAGGAACTCGTTTCGTGAGAACTGTTTAACACGTCGGCGGTGACGTCACCACGACGCTTGTGCCAGGCCATGTGCACCTTGAGGCCACGTGAAGTGTCGAACGCCCGCTGGCAGGAGGTCACGGGGCAGACACAGCAGGTGCCACGGGTCGACTGATTGAGATTACCGAGATGACTGGCTGATGCACCACCTGTGCCCCCTACTGTGCCAACTTGCTGTGCTTTAACCACCCGGCGCTCCGTTCGTTGTTGTGAGCGTCGCTCCTCCGCCCTCCGTTGTTGTTGGAGGGCGACTGCCTCCAACTGCCCAGTAGCGTCCTTCACGAGCCTCCTCCACAGAGGCCGATCTTGATACCGCTGGTACCAGTCATCGGCAAGTCCACTCAGCTCCACGTCCTCCTGTGCCACATCACTCCATCTCTTCTCTAGCCCGTGCCGCGCCCGTTTAGCCCCCTCGATCCGGCCGAACAAAAGCTGTTTGGGCATGCGGCGATTCGTCATGCGGGCTACATGACCACACATACACACACACCGGGTGGCGCTGTTCTACACACACACACGCAGGGTGGCGCTGTGGGTGCCTCTTCCAAGAAGTCTGTGGCAAGCGAGGATGAGTTGGAGCAAAATAGCCTCGAGAATGCACAAGGGGGAGCTCTCCTCTCTGTCGAGATCATTACAAAAATAAGTAGAATAATACTTATAACTATAATAATCAGAATGAAATGTGTATCGCGCTTTTCATCAAGGATCTCAAAGCGCTGTACAGGGCACAGCAGCAGCCACTCAGCATAAAAATAATTAAAATATAAACACATTTTAAGAATCCAATTAGTAAGTGAACTAAAAGTGTCACACGCGGAAGCGAATATTAAGAGGTTTCTAAGACGCATTAAAAAAACGAGGGGACACGTGGGGGTGCAGGAAGAGGATCTGCATCATCCCCACGCCTTAGACGCCTTGAGGGGTCACGTGGGGTGCAGAGAGAGGATCTGCATCATCTCCACGCCGTAGGCACCTTGAGGGTCACGTGGGGGATGCAGAGAGAGGATCTGCATCATCCACACGCCGTAGGCGCCTTGAGGGTCACGTGGGGGATGCAGAGAGAGGATCTGCATCATCTCCACGCCGTAGGCACCTTGAGGGTCACGTGGGGGATGCAGAGAGAGGATCTGCATCATCCACACGCCGTAGGCACCTTGAGGGGACACGTGGTGTGTAGAGAGAGGATCTGCATCATCTCCACGCCGTAGGCACCTTGAGGGTCACGTGGGGGATGCAGAGAGAAGATCTGCATCATCCACACGCCGTAGGCGCCTTGAGGGTCACGTGGGGGTGCAGCGTGTCACTGATGTCGGCTGGTGGCAAGATGGTTCGCTGCTTCGTAAGCGAGCAATAATATTGTAAAGCTGTGTTCTACGTGAACCTGCAAGCCAGTGCAGGGAGGCCAACACGGGCGTACGATGATGTGAGGAAGGCGTTCTGGTTAACACCCTAGCAGCCGTATCCTGAGCATGCCGCAAATCGATGATCACCTTTCCTGTCCACGCCTGGGAGTAGTAAGACATCGCAATCGTCTATGCGAAATGAGATGACGGCATGGAGCAGCGTTTGTCTCAACAGTGACATCAGCGAGCTATTGCGGGGCTGCGCCTTCACCTGTCGATGGTGGCCACGGTGGCTAGGAGATGTTGACTACCTCGCCTGGTGTACAGGGGGTCGTGGGTTCCATCCCGACCCTGACGCCTGCTGCTGTGTATTTGGAGTTTGTGGTGTCTCTCTCATCATCATCACGGTGGCTAGGAGATGTTGACTACCTCGCCTGGTGTACAGGAGGTCGTGGGTTCCATCCCGACCCTGACGCCTGCTGCTGTGTATTTGGAGTTTGTGGTGTCTCTCTCATCATCATCAAGGTGGCTAGGAGATGTTGACTACCTCGCCTGGTGTTCAGGGGGTCGTGGGTTCCATCCCGACCCTGACGCCTGCTACTGTGTATTTGGAGTTTGTGGTGTCTCTCTCATCATTATCACGGTGGCTAAGAGATGTTAACTACCTCGCCTTGCTGTATATTTGGAGTTTGCGTCTCTCTCCGTGGTCGCGTGGATTATTCTCCGGGTCCTCCAGTTTTCCCCTCCACATTTAGAATCGACATCACCACGCGTTCAGAGTCTTTGGCTGCTACACATGTCCACGTGACGATGATGATGTGAAGCCGCTTTGTTGAGCTATCATTGGTGGCCAGGTCGCTTCTGAAAGATAGTTGTCACGCTCAGTGGGCCTTACCTGGTCAAATAACAAAAATAGTGTTTCGTTTATTAGCCTGTCAATAAAAGGTTTTCACCCGAGTATCAAGACTCTTCATCAGGAGGGAGCGTGAGCGCGAAACTTGCAGGGCTGCGCTTCTACCTTTTCAGCTGCACCTCAAAATGAATGATCATCGCTGAAGCTGTTCCGTCTCTCTCTCACCCTCGCATACCACACACATGCTGGTGATGTGCACGTCTTCCTCGAACGCTGGGGAGCCGGACAAGCCCCTCTCTGCACCAGCGTGGACGGCACCCTCGTGTTCACCTGCTGAAGCGCTCGCTCGTCACCGTGGCGTGCGCGATGACCACCACCACCACCACGTGACTTTTATTTCGTGTTGTGCGCGATGACCACCACCACCACCACGTGACTTTTATTTCGTGTTGTGCGCGATGACCACCACCACCACCACCACGTGACTTTTCTTTCGTGTTGTGCGCGATGACCACCACCACCACCACGTGACTTTTATTTCGTGTTGTGCGCGATGACCACCACCACCACCACGTGACTTTTCTTTCGTGTTGTGCGCGATGACCACCACCACCACCACCACGTGACTTTTCTTTCGTGTTGTGCGCGATGACCACCACCATCACGTGACTTTTATTTCGTGTTGTGCGTGATGACCACCACCACCACCACGTTACTTTTAATTCGTGTTGTGCGCGATGACCACCACCACCACCACGTGACTTTTATTTCGTGTTGTGCGCGATGACCACCACCACCACCACCACCACGTGACTTTTATTTCGTGTTGTGCGCGATGACCACCACCACCACCACGTGACTTTTATTTCGTGGCACATTTAGCGCCACAGCGCGTGGATTAATAGCGATTATTTGTGTTGCTGGTGACTTTGTGTGTTTCATATCGGAATCGCCTCCAGTGCCGTTGCTGCTGGCGGCAATAAAAGTTGTTTGAAAGTCAAAGTCCCCCACTTTGTGAGACAGCAGAGCGGGGCGCTCCGCTCCCTCCTCGTGACGCGGCGGTCCGGGCTTGACCAGCCTCGTTGTGAAATCGCAGCTGCGACTCGGCGTCTCCATCAGCCTCCACGCGCAAGAAGAGGAAACGGAGTTTACGACTCAAACAATGATTTACCTCCACCAGCCCCGAACCATTTGTTGTGGTGGTAAAGCAAATGCTGCTCCCATATGAATGCGCCGTGGCCTCTCTTTAGAAGCCATGCGGGTTGCGTAAGAGAGAGAGAGAGGTGGGGGCATTCTCCCTCTCCCGGTGTCCCTCGGCACCACTCCACGACCCCCCCCCCACCTCGTGACCCCGACCACGGCGTTGCGAAACGACACGGGGGGTGGCAAACACCGCACCTCGAGGGCAAGGGCCGAGCCCACGGCCTTCCACGGCGAAGGCCACGCAGTCGGTCGCGACCTGCGGCTGTCTGGGAGGACGGCCTTCGCCTGGCGCGGCTTTGCCACGCACCCGCCGACCCACGCCGCTAAGCCCCGGGTGAATGATCGCTCGCCGGGGACGATCCGAGGCTGTTGCTTCTCCCCACCCACCGCGTGGACACCGCGAGCCACCCCCCCAGGGCCTCGCTGTGGCCGCGGTCCGCACCGTGCAACAACGCCACGTGAGCACCCCGCGTGCTTGTGGCCAGCGACGTGGATACAAGTAAAACAAGTCGCAGGACAACATTGTCTCCTCCACCTATAAACTAAACTATAAATTTCGAGTTAAAGCTTTCGTGACTGCAGGGATTCATCTTCTTGGTTCTGTCGGTAAAGTCACGTAGAAGGGAAATAATAAAATAATAAAAGTAAAGCGTTATAAAATAGTTATTTTATTATTATTTTTATGTTTAATTGAAACATTATTTTATTATTTCATTGTGTTTTATGTTAAAATAATAAAAATAAAACATAACAACACGATTATTTAATGTTTTATTTTTATTATTTTATTATTTCCCTTCTACGTGACTTTACCGAAAGAACCAAGAAGATAAACTATAAATACACTCTTGTTTTAACCAGGTAAGACCCCATTGAGCTGTAAAGATTTGTTTTAGAAGCGACCTGGTCACAAATGATAGCCCAACGAAGTGGCTTATCATCACGTGGACATTTATAGCTGTAAGCCAAAAACTCGACACGCGTGGCGATGTTGATTCTAAATGTGGAGAAACCCGTGGGTGCAGCAGAAAAGGTATAAGCGCAACCCTGCAAGTTGCGCGCTCACACTCCCTCCTGATGAAGAGTCTTGATACTCGGGTGAGAGCCTTTATTGCATAAACACTAAAAAAAACTATTTTTTATTTGACCAGGTAAGGCCCACTGAGCTATACAGCTCTTTTTCAGAAGCGACCTGGCCACTAATGATAGGTCAACAAAATGGCGGCTTATCGTCGTCATCATCATCATGTGGAAGTGTACAGCAGCAGCCAAACACTGTGAACGCCGTGATGTTGATTCTAAATGTGGATGGGAAAATCAGAGGACCTCGGAGAAAAGTCCACGCGACCACGAGGAGAGAGACGCAGATTCCACATATACAGCAGCAGGCGTCAGGGTCGGGACCGAACCCACGACTTCCTGTGTACCAGGCGAGGTCGTTAACATCTCCTAGCCACCGTGATGATGATGATGAGAGAGAGAGAGACACGCAGACTCCAAATATACAGCAGCAGGCGTCAGTGTCAAGATTGAACCCACGACCTCCTGCACACCAGGCGAGGTAGTCAACATCTCCTAGCCACCGTGATGATGATGAGAGAGAGAGACGCAGACTCCACATATACAGCAGCAGGCGTCAGGGTCTGGATCTAACCCACGACCTCCTGTACACCAGGCGAGGTCGTTAACATCTCATAGCCACCGTGGCGCCGCTGCGTCTCCAGCACATCCGTGTCGGTGTCTGTCTCCACCACGGAGCAAAGAGACGCGGACCAACGTTATAAACACATCCGATACCACCCGCCATGCCGCCACACGGCATTCTACGAGTCTACAGCTTTCGGCTGGCGTGATGCACTCCCACAAGGCCGTGGGCTGATGGCTTGTGGGAGACATATTTGTCTTGGCGTGGAGAGGCGGTTACGTAAAAGACGTGTTGTTTCTTTACTTGTTGATATTCTCCGCGACGACGAAGACGACGCCAATCATTCTATTCCACTCTATCTCGGATGCATATCGCGTTCCTTCTTCGGCAGGGCGTCATATGAGTCATTAGCGTCACTTCGAGGCGTGCGCTCACCGATTGCAATGTCGCCTCCAACTCGGGGACCGATATCGTCACGAGCCCTTTGGCCGCAAGCTCGGTGCCACTTGTTGATTCAAGCGAGCCCTGGTGAGACATTGCTCGTTTCGAAACCTCTCTCCCTCCGCCCGTCGCCACGGAGTTTGCCTTGCCGTGGTTCAGCACTCACGCACAGGGCGAGCCCTGGCGGTTCTTGTGCAAGAATTGCAACGATCGCCAAGGCAATGGACGCCCCGAGAGTGGCACCTGCACGCAGCAAACGGCGGCGGCGGGGAGGAAGCGGCGGGGCAGGGCCCACCAGAGGCACACACGCGGGGTCAAGGCGCAGCCGCACCCGCTCGCAATTGCCTCGCTCACGTGACTGCTGGAGAAGGGCCGCCTCGACATTAAGGGTGCACGTTCGCCTACTCCTCCACGCGGGCCAGGCACAGCAAAGACGTTTTGGGTCTTTTGGTAAAGTCACGAAGACAGGTAAATAACAAAAAAATAACGAAATAAAAACTACGACGTTTCGATGACAACACACGCGTTCGTCGACGAACGCGTGTGTTGTCATCGAAACGTCGTAGTTTTGTATTTTTGTAATTTTTCAACCTATCTACGTGACTTTACCGAAAGACCCAAAGAATATTAATTCCTGCGGTCACGAAAGCTTTAAGATTGAACACAAGGGGGGGGGGGGGGGTAGCGCAGTGGGTGATTCTCAAAGTTGCGTGCCTACTTCTGTTGAGTTCAGTTTCAACCGAGTGACCCCTTGCCTCACCCAGCGTGGTGCTCAGAAATGAACGCGTGGACAATGAGCGTCGATATTGTGACCGATTGTCCACGTTGTGAGGTCAATCCGAACGAGCTGCGAGTAACTGCGAATTAAAACAAAACATATATCACGACCGATGCTCTGCGTGCGCGACGCTGGTTGGTTTGGGGTCGTCCATAAATGACGTCACGCTATTTGGAAGATTTTTGACCCCCCCCTCCTTCGTCACCCGACGTCACAAAAAGTCAGACCCCCCCCTAAAATATGACGTCACAAAGCTCTTCCCCCCCCCAAAAAAAACATTCTTCAAATCGCTTTAAACTATTGTCATTGTAGTGCGTATTTAATGCGGCGCTGCACTCTGATGTTGTAGGAGAAAACATTTATTAGAAAGTCTATCTAATTAAGTAGAACGTGTTGTCTATATGTATTTAAAGTTGCGCATTTTGATGTGACGTCACATTTCTCAACCCCCCCCCCCCTAGGTGCGTGACGTCATTTATGGACGGCCCCTTACTCTGGGAAACCAACATTGTCTACGATCAAAGAGTTTCGAAAGGGCTGAAAGATCGTGCGAGCTTACCGCAGAATGAAATGCTGTCGTGGTTATGTCACGTTGGCAGATTCACGCAACGCGATTTTTCACCAATGACTCCCGCGGGTGATGTCATTTCACACATTTCCCAATCGCATCACGTCACCCGCTCGCTGGGACATTGACCACGAACCCCCCACCGGGTTGAGAACCACTGGGGCAGACCCACAACCCACAACCCTGGTGCCATGCAAATGCCCCCTCTCAGCGTCTTAGCTGCCTTTGAGATAATGCATTTACATTTTGACTTGAAGCTTTCGTGACTGCAGGGATTCATATTCGCTGGTTCTTTCGGTAAAGTCACGTAGATAGAAAACAAAATAATGAAATAAAGTGAATACAAATAGCACGACGATTCGATTGCAACACAAGCGGTCGTCATCAGGAAAAGGGAACCTTGAGAGGATAACTTTATTCTTATTTTTCTACCTACGTGACTTTACCGAAAGAACCAAAGAATATAGTGTATTTACTACGATAATCAGCCGAGAATGTCTGTGTGTCCCGCGCGTGACGTCACTCCACGTCGGCCAGCCCCCCTCATTAATAATCATGAGCAGGTGACGTCACTATACATGTAGCACCCCCCCTCATTAATAATCATGAGCAGGTAACGTCACTCCACATCGAACAGCCCCCAACATTAATAATCATGAACAGGTAACGTCTTCCTAATGGACACCCCCCTCATTAATATTAATTAGCGGGTGACGTCACTCGACATGGGGGGGGGGGCAAGGCGCCTCCTCCCCCCTCCACAGCGTCAACTCACAACCCTCACCACAAAGGCAGAACCCTCACGTCACGCGATCTCCGTCACGCTGTTGAGTCATCGAAGTAAAAAGGACGTCGTGATGAACAAGGGATTATAACCTGCAAATGAAATGGGTCTGTGTCACCGCGCCCTTACTAATTGCACACGAATGGATGCAATGAACATCACGTCGTGGTCTGTCTTGTCGCTTACAAGTGTCAGATTTACTGCAATACGCCCGTCCTAGGACGGGCAAGAGGCGAGTTACGCTATATTTGTGTCGTGCTGAACTTCACGCAGACAACTTCTTCTTTCTCCGTCGTCACTTTTATTACAAAACTTTTTACATTCCACAACCCTGACGACTTCAGCGTGTTTCTCTGCTCTCCGCCGCTCTCTCCCCGTCTCTCTCTCCCCGTCTCTCTCTCCCCGACTCTCCTCTCTGCTTCGACTGGCTCTCTCTCGGCGTCTCCGTCTCACTCCGACTGTGTCTCACTGTCTCTGTGTCTCACTGTCTCTGTGTCTCACTCTCTCTGTGTCTCACTCTCTCTGTGTCTCACTGTCTCTGTGTCTCACTCTCTCTGTGTCTCATATCTTTTCTCGTTCCTGTTTCACTGCTTCTCCTCGACCGTCTCCGTCCAGCTCCCAGCAACAACTCCCCGTCCCTCTCTCACGCTCCAGTATATATCCCCGTCCTCATTTATTACCAATTAATTAAACTGCGTCCCCACCGACGCCCCGCGCCCGCGGCCCCCCCCCCCCGCTCCCGTCTCCAGACTTGCTGGCGCCCCCTGCACCTGCTACCTCCACCATCCAATCACCGCCACGCATCTTACAACTACTTAATTAACCGTCTCCCTCCGGCCGTTATCCTCCCAGCAACACCTGTTTGTCCTGACGCGACCCCACTGTCCATAACACACACGTGTTTCCAATTCCCCTCTTGGCGCGCGTTAATCCACTACATTTGTGTACGGTTCTTAGCCCAGGAAAACCTCGCTGAGTCACAAGACTCTTGTTTAGGAGGGTCCTGCCAAGGTTTCGCCGGTAGGGTGAGAGCGTGCGGTGAGTGTGGTGAGTGGTGCGAATTGTGAGAAGAAATGGAGTAATGTGGTACAGGAGGACGTGGGGCTGAGTGGACTTGCCGATGACTGGTACCAGCGGTGGCAAGATCGGCCTCTGTGGAGGAGGCTCGTGAAGGACGCTACTGGGCAGTTGGAGGCAGTCTCCCTCCAACAACAACGGAGGGAAGAGGAGCGACGCTCACAACAACGAGCAGAGCGCCGGGCATTTAAAGCACAGCAAGTTGGCACAGTAGGGGGTAGATGTGGTGCATCGGCCAGTCATGTCATTCAGTCATCCCGTGGCACCTGGGTCTGTCCCGTGACCTCCGGCCAGCGGGCGTTCGACACTTTCACGTTTCCGTAACGTGCACATAGCCTGGCACAAGCGCCGTGGTGACATCAACGACACTTAGTGGCGAATGGTGGCTGTTGTTGTTGTTGTTGTGTGGTGAGTGGTCAGTGAGTGGGAAGTATGGTTGGTTGCCACCTTTCCTGGCTTTCCCACGATCGTCCTCTCGTTCACCTATCTGCTGCTTTTTTGTGTTTCTTTAGAACGACTTGTTCGTCTTTAATCTAGATCTGTTTGTCGTCAGTTTGTTGTCCTTCCCCCGGACCATCGATTAGCACGGTTGGCTACGTACGGTGCGAAAGAAGTTCAACATACGTGCACATACATGTACTGGGAAATCTGTCAGTCTTGTCCCAGAGATTGTCCCGGGGTTTTGTGATTTTGGTAATACACAGCACTTGCCCCAACAGTCTGTTAAGGCTACACGGGGGAGCTTTGTCGTTGCTTGTTTGTGTGTGCGTGGGTGGGTGCAGAGTGACGCAATGTGCATCGCATCGCGCCCTCCACCTGGCAACCCGAGTTTGATTCCCGGCGACGGGTAACGCTCCGCTCGTTTCAATGCATCTCGTAAATATACCGCGGATCTTTGTCTTTGGTATTTGTATGTATTTGTGGGTGTATGTGTGTGTGTATGTGTGTGTGTATGTTGGGGAGCGGTGGTGTAGCGGTTAGCGCGCTGCGCTATGAACCTGGCGACCCCGGTTCGATTCCCGCTCACGGCAAACACCAGTGACGATTATCTGAGCCGGTCCTGGGCCTCCCCTAGGTCGACTCAGCCTCAAATGAGTACCTGGTGCGGTGTGTAAACATCGCCACTGGGGAGACAAAGGCGGTCGGGCGTGGTGCTGGCCACCCACCCCCTCGTGTACCGTTCCGGCCTTCATAGGTGCTCGCTAACAGCACTTGCCCCTACAGTCTGTTAAGGCTACACGGGGGATCTTTGTCTATCTTTGTGTATGTTTGCCTTCATCCGTGGAGGGATGCAGGCAAAGCCGATGAGTCAGATGCCTTCTATGAACTTCTGTCACAGGTGCTGGCTAAAGTGGCCACTCGGGATAGAGTCATCTTGTTGGGTGACTTCAATGCCCGAGTTGGTCATGATGCTGGCACCTGGTCTGGAGTGATTGGAGGGCATGGGCCAGATCAGCTCAATAACAACGGCAGGAGGCTGCTAGATTTTTGTGCAGCCCATGGGCTTGTAATTACCAACACGCTCTTCCGGCATCGGTGCATCCACACAACATCATGGATGCATGCCGGGTCCAAGCAAGAACATCTGCTGGACTACATAGTGACAGACCAGCGGATGCGAGCCCATGTCCTTGACACCAGGACCTACCGTGGAGCTGATCTGCCCTCTGACCATCGACTAGTCATCTGTAAGATGCGCCTGCCATTCTTCCACTCCGGTGGTGGGTGTACACCCAGGACCCCATTCAAACCTAAAGTGGCCTGGTCTCAGTTAGCTGATAAAAGTTGCAAGCGAGAATTTCACCATCGCTTGCGGCTGGAGTTGGCATCGTCCCCCACTCCTCCTGATGTCGAGGGTAAATGGGCGAGGTTTCGGACTGTGGCTCATGCAGCTGCAATGGCTGCTTTGGGTACGCGGTCCAGACCTCCCCAAAGACCCTGGCTGACAGAGGAGGTGTTCAGGATAGTTGAGAAAAGCGACAGGCCCACTCTCATCGGCTACAGCATCCCACGTCAGAGAGTGAGGAGGCTTACCGCAACCTTCGCTCGGAGGTTCGGAGAGCCGTAAGGCGCTGCAAGGATGGGTGGTGGTCGCGGGTTGCTGAGGAGATGGAGTCTGCCTCAGTGGTCCGCGATCACAAATCATTATTTAACTCCATCAAAAAAGTAACTTGCAGCACCACACCTATTACCACGATTAGGGGAAAAAACGGTGATGCAATCTCAACCCCCAGGAACAGGTTTGCAGATTTGCTGAGCATTTCTGTGATGTCCTGGGGGAGGGGAAATCCCTCAGCCAGGAAAACATCATGGCACAAAGTGGGGATGACCCTGCTGAGGCTGCGGTGCCTCAAATATTGGAAGAAGTCACCCCCTCTGAGTGGCTGGCTGAGGTGCCATCTGTTGAGGAAGTGCTGAAGGCAATCCGGAGTCTGAAACCAGGAAAGGCACCGGGCAGAGATGATCTCCCAAGCGAAATGCTGATATAGGGTGGCGTTTGTGCACAGACTGCCCTACATGACATCATAACAACAGTCTGGACCACTGGACGGGTTCTGCATGATTTGAAGGATGCCCTGGTGGTCCCCCTCTTTAAGAAGGGGGACTGCACAGACTGTAACAACTACAGGGGCATCTCACTCATCAGTGTGCCGGGAAAGATCCTGGCAAGGATTATTCAACATCGCCTTGATAGGCACGCTGAGGTGAGGCTTGCGGAGCCCCAATGCGGTTTCATAAAAGTGCGGTCCTGCACAGATGCCATATTTTCTGTCCGGCTGCTACAGCAGAGGTGTAGGGAATTCCAACAGGCCCTACGTCTCTGCTTTATTGCCCTGGTCAAGGCCTATGACACCATCAGTAGGACTGGGCTCTGGGTTGTTCTTCGTGCTTTCAGAGTCCCTGACCCTCTGCTCACGATCATTAAGGACCTTCATGATGGTGAGCGGGCCCGGGTAAAACTACGTGGCCGGGAGTCAGAGCCATTCCCTGTACACCTTGGGGTGCGACAGGGATGTCTTCTGGCTCCCACATTATTTAACATTTATTTTGACCACGTAGTTTGTGAAGCCTTCAATAACTGTAGCGGGGGAATTTCCATTTGGTACAGATATAATGGGAGGCTGATCGATGCCCGGGTGCGATCAAGGGATGGCTCCCTATTGGTCAACCACGTTATGTATGCCGATGATTTAGTAATAGCTGTTCATTCAGAGGAGGAGTTGGAGACGCTGCTGCTGAGACTGGAGCTTGCCACTAAGAGGTGGGGCCTGACCATCAGCCCCACCAAAACTAAGCACCTGCCTGGGTATTTTGTACCATCGGGCACTCCACCCCCACAACTCCTAATCGGTGATGGGGCAGTTGTGGAGAGAGTGGAAAGTTTCCCATACCTGGGCAGTGTGCTTATGATCGGCTCCAGTTTAACAGCAAAGGTCTCACTCCAAATCAGTCGAACGGCAATATCTTTTCATCGGTAGCGTAACGTTGTGTGGAAACTACCTGGTCCGTCGCTCCGCACGAAGCTTCAGGTCTTGTCGGCCACGGTCATTCCCTCCCTTCTCTACGCTTGCGACACGTGGACCCCCCTAATGGAGCATCTTCGCCGGTTAGAAAAAGTCCCATCGGTGAGCTCCTCCGGCAGGCAAGGCTGCGTTGGCTGGGTCATGTAGCCCGCATGCCCAGCCACCGCATGCCTAAACAGCTTTTGTTCGGCCGGATCGAGGGGGCTGGGCGTGCGCGGCACGGGCTAGAGAAGAGATGGAGTGATGTGGTACAAGAGGACGTGGAGCTGAGTGGACTTGCCGATGACTGGTACCAGCGGTGTCAAGATCGGCCTCTGCGGAGGAGGCTCGTGAAGGACGCTACTGGGCAGTTGGAGGCAGTCGCCCTCCAACAACAACGGAGGGCGGAGGAGCGACGCTCACAACAACGAGCGGAGCGTCGGGTGGCTAAAGCACAGCAAGTTGGCACAGTAGGGGGCACAGGTGGTGCATCAGCCGGTCATCTATGTCATCTCAGTCAGTCGACCCGTGGCACCTGGGTCTGCCCCGTGACCTCCTGCCAGCGGGCG